>NC_056743.1:217118218-217335718 GCF_019279795.1 Protopterus annectens | reverse complement strand
ACTATGTCAAGAATCTAAATGGCAATGCTCAGATCTGCTCTGAGCTAAAACAGAATGGCATTAAATATTCTGAACCCAAAGATATTGCCAATATCCTGGCAGATAGATTCAGTGCCAACTTCACCCCCCTCTCACCCCCGAAATGGCCCTTCTCAATACTGGAAGATTGCCAAATTCTGGTAATAATGGCCACACAGGTAAAAAACGCACTCTCCAGAGCTAAGAATACAGCATCCATGGGACCAGATGACATCCTGGGCTGTGTACTACATGAACTACAATATGAACTGGCACCTCACCTAAGTGTCATGTTTAATCATAGCCTCACCTCAGGTTTCATGCCCATTGAGTGGCTCAGAGCTACAGTTATTCCACTCCACAAGGGGGGATCCACCTTGGATCCTGGAAACTACCATCTCATCAGTCTGATGAGCCTTATCTGCAAGGCCGTGGAGCGTATTATCAGGGAACTTATAAACAAAGACATTGGCAACCTTCAAACACTGGACCCCACCCAGTTTGGGTTCGTGAAGGGCCGATCTTGTCTTCTGAACCTGATTGACTTCTTTGAATCAGTCTCCAGAGCCATGGACAAGGGTAAGGTGGTTCACACAGCTTATCTAGACCTTGCCAAGGCCTTTGACACCATCCCCCACTCTGGAATCCTAGATAAACTTACTAAGCTGGGCATTAATCCTTACGTCACCCAATGGGTTGCTAACTGGCTTACTGATAGAACCCACACTGTAAAAGTAGCTAACTCCAAATCCAGCTCCAGACAAGTGACAAGTGGAGTTCCTCAGGGTTCAGTCCTGGGACCGCTCTTGTTTGGCATCTACTTCTCTGAAGTACAGGCTAACACTAAGGGAATTCGGCTAACAAAGTTCGCAGATGACTGCAAACTGGGAGCCATTATTGAATCCCCAAATGCTGTAGATACTCTACAAAGGGGCCTTACAGAAACAGATGCTTGGTGCCAGAGCCATGGGCTCAAGCTCAATGCCAAGAAATGTATAGTTATCCCCTTTGGGAAAAAACATGTACCCGTGAATTACCATATAGGTGGCAGTACACTAAACACCGAAAGTATTATAAGAGACTTAGGGACACAGGTGGACAGTGGTCTCACCTTTGATAGCCACATTGCCACAACAGTCAGGAAATCCTGCTATGTGGCACACCTCATCACTAAGGGCTTTTCATCCAGAAAAAAGGAGGTCATTGTCCCACTGTACTCATCCCTCATTAGACCCATTATAGAATACAATTCCCAGTTTGGTATGCAACAACTGGAAAGGCCGCAGAAATACCTCACTAAACGAATCACAGGCCTAAAGCAGATGCCCTATGCTGACCGCCTTAAAAAACTCCAGCTATACTCTGTCGCATATCGTCTACTCAGAGACAATCTCTGCTTAACATACAAGGCCATGTCAAACCCAGAGCTGTTGGACATGCTACACTTAAAGAAATCCCAATCCCTCAGAGCCACATGCTCAAGGGATCTAAACCTTGTCATCACAATAAACAAAACATGCTGGAGCGATAGGTTCCTGATCCAGAGACTCCCCAGACTCTAGAATAGATTGCCCATACATGTCAAGCAGAATGCCTCTTTGGCCCTCTTCAAAAGGAACCTTGACGATTGGATGGGAGAAAGGAAATTCACCCTGGGGATCACGTCAGTCACCCTGTTAGACAGGGGTCCAGGGAAGTAAATAGTGTGGGAAGAAATAGCCAGGGAATTCTTATGGCTAGGCTTGTATAGGCCCTAGGGCTGATAGCCTAGTACAAACCTATGAACCTATAAAAGAATATAAAATGCAGCAGCCAGGAACCAAAAAAATGCATATTAATACTTCTCTGGCGCTTCAGCAAAGCCTTCAAGGAGTACGAAAATAAGGGAACAGACCCTTACTTAAATACACATTCAAATACTTCATTTAACTAATTAAAACTGTTAATTCAAATCAGAAGCTTCCAATTATACTCTAGGATGAGCCCTCTAGGACACATACTATTAAATTTCAAAATTAACACACTTTATTTGTATAACAGCTTCTTTTTATACATAGCATCTGAGCAGAAGCCTACAGGATTTTTTTTCTAAAATAGTAGCTTTTAAACCCATAGTGTTTGAATTATGAAAGTCCCAAAAATGTTTCACTACAGGACTATCAAATGTTTTATTTTTAATGTTTCTAATATGTTCCTGTAGTCTACATTTAAACTTCCTTTTACTTTCTCCTATGTATACAAGATTGCAAGGGCATTGCAAAGCATAAATTACACCTTCTGCATCACAGTTAAACATTTCAGATGGACAAAAAGTTAAACCATTTATACATTCAAAAGTTTTAGTAATGTAAACACATACATTGCAATGACCACAAAGAAAAATACCTCTAAATGCATTAATGACAGAAATAGAATTTATAGCAGGAAATACAAAATGGTTATGTACCTAAATGTTTCTTAAATTCCTACCTTTTTTTATAGGCTATACCACATATAGGAGATAAAATATGTGCCAAATCATTATAGGTAAACAAAAACTTCCAGTGATATTTTACTAAATCTATTAATCTGGAACTAAACACTCCATAAGTAAAGACAAAATACATTCTCCTCCTATTATAACTTGTTATATTCATACTATTACCATATGTATTAGCATTATGAAAGGGTTCATGGTGTTTTATAGAGGGCTCAACAACCCCACTAACAACTTTATTAACAGAGACTTATATATAATTTTTATCATATAGATAAAAACATAGAACACATTCTGTTAACTTCAGTGTTAAAATCAGTCATTATTGCACAGTCTTCTTAATCTAAGACATTCCCTATATGGGAGAGAAGAAATAGTGTTGGGGGGGAATGACAGCTATTACCAAACAAATATTTACCCCGTCTTCAAATTTCCTATGGACTGATGTGAACAGTTTATTTTCATCAGTAATTTTAAGAGTAATATCTAAAAACATAAGTTTTCTACCTACTTGTAAACCATTAAAGGTGAATCTAAATCTACATTTATGTAACCATTCAAAAAATATATCAACTTCTGAGATACCCCCTTTATGTACAAATATAAGATCATCAATAAATCTGTAGTAGTTAACTACGAACGTCTTAAAAAAATTCTCCATGATATAAATATTCTACTTCATATAAACTCATCATTATGTTGGCATACATGGGGGCAAAAGATACTCCCATGGCTGTGCCCTGAAGTTGATGGAAGATAACATTATTAAAAGTAAAATAGTTGTTTTTTAAACAAAAATCTAACAATTCTAATATATAATTACCTTTTGGTGTATCACCAATAAAATATTTTACTGCTTTTAACCCATATTCATGCTGAATATTAGTATATAAACTACAGACATCAACCATAATAAAATATACATCATCAGACCACTCCAAATTAGACAATTTCTGTAAAAAATCCATACTATCTCTTACCTATGAAGGCAACGTTTATTACATATGGCAGTAGAAATTTATGTAACAGCAAACCAATTTTATTCAAAAAGTATTTTCGGGCAGATACAATTGGTCTGTTGGGGGGGGGGGGGTTAAGAGCATCTTTGTGAATTTTGGGTAGGCAGTAAAAAACTGCCATTTCAACATCTTCACAATTAAATTTCTTTTCTACATCCATTTTTAGTAAGATACCCTATTCAATGCCCTTTATGTAACAGACCCTCAAAGTTACAAATAGCTTTTTTATACTCATCAATATTGCTAATAACATAGGTTTGCCTATCATCCAAATGTAGCATACACATAGTAAAATATTGGTGGGCATTCATTATTACAATTTTCCCCCTTTGTCAGATGGTTTAATAACAATATTTTTATTTCTAGCTAACATTTGAATTTCACTCCATTCTTGAAGAGTTAAATTATAAGCGATAGCATGTTTATCTTTCATGAAATCATTATATTCACATTCTACTGCAAAGTTAAGCATTTGCGAAAAATGTTGAATACCATTGTGAGTATATGGGGGAATAAAATTACTTCTATTAACAATTTCAGCAGCATTAAGAAGACTATGCATTAAAATTATTTTCCCCCTCTATATTATCATCCATATCTGTATTACAAGTATGAATATTGTCCTCAAAACTCATATCATAATCTTCAGAATACTCAACATTATCACATATTTCACGTTTCTTAACATGAAAGTAATGGGCAAGACGTAATTTACGTCATAGTCTAAATAACACACAGTTTAACTCATACAAACATGGGATTACAGTTGGAATGAATTTTAGCCCATAATTAAGCACTTTCAACTGATTATTAGTCAAAAATACACTCTGAAATATTAACAACAATGGAAAAGTCAAAAGAATGAATCAGTACCATTTCGATTTCTTGCATTGTCGCATATTGTCCCTTAGATGAATGGAATCTGGTTGCAGGCGTCCTCGTTTGCGGTCTTTGGCAATTAGTTAATTGGAGTATTTGAATATTTATTTAATTAAGGGTTTGCTCCCTTATTTTTTGTACTCCTTGAAGGCTTTGCCGAAGCACTGGAGAAGTATTAAACTGCATTTTTTTGGTTGTTGGCTATTGTATTTTACATTTAAATTGTATGGCCTGCTATAGATCCCAAATAGTTTAACCTGTTATATGCTACTAAGTACATGAAATACAGAATAAGCCACTGAGCTGTAACAATGGCACTGTGGTAATATTTCAAACATTTAATTTAACATAAAAAAAATGCTATCTAAAATGAAGTACTGCTTACCTTGCTGATACTGTGTATTATCCTTATTTTGTATTAATTATAGGTTGAACTCCAAAAATTAAAATGGCTACTAAATATGTAATTAAACTAACCATTTTAAACATACGATTGTCAAAAAGCAGTTAAAATATAACTGACCAGGTTACAGGACCCATAAAACTGAATGAGGACTGTAAATTGCATCATTTGGTAACATTCTGTCTCTAGCTGTGCCATTTGTCCTAGGCATTTATTTTGTTTCATTCAAACATGGCAAATGATTAAAGTCACATGTCTAAAGGTATATTATCCACATACATATTGATACTTTATTGTGCTTTATTGTCTTATTTTACACAAAGGTTTTTTTCTCTTTCCATTTGAATATATGTGCAAATTCATATCTGCAGATATATACATGCACATTCAAATTCGGAGAAGTTATGGTTTAGGAATCACTAACCTGCAAGGAGCTATTTTGTGAAGGTAATGTGCATAGAAATACAGCATTATACATCAATAATTTTCATATAAAAAGTGTAAAATAACAAAATGTCCCTATTACATCACTAACAGTAAGAAGCAACATTTGCACATGAATGTTCAGAGTATAATGCTATTAATTGGAAGAACAATGTGACTCCTAACATAACCCGGCTTCTAATCAGGATTAGGAAGCAATAACATTAGCCTACATTAGTCTTCACTAAAGCAATGATTCTTCTGAATCCTCCTAATTTAAGTGGGAAACATTTGCCAATGACAGAACATTAGTAAAACAATCAGTTTGAGTAAGAGTGAAGCAGAAGCATCCAGGACTGCTTCATCCTTCTGGATTATATATAATGAAAAAGTGAAATTGCCAGCAAGAATTAATAAAATCATAATAGAACACAAATATTACATATTTGTCTATTTACTTATTTATTTACATTGTTATGTTGACTCAATGAAATTAAACAACCCATCTTCCAGTTAACCAGTCACACTTAGAAGAAAAGAAACAATACCCAGTAAACATGGCTCTGCAAAGCACTGGTTACACACAAAATGAACAACACAATTACAAAATGTAAACTCACACCAACTGACTTAGAAGACTTAAAACAATATAAATGGCATGTAAACTATATCACTGTATCTTATACATTACAATCACTATCAGATAAAGTTTGTTCTGTTGGAGGGTTTATTCTCAAACACTTTTTAAGTTGTAGATACCTAGTTGGTGTTCACACCACAGCTTTGGAAAGGAGTTGTTGTTGTCTTTCGGCTTTTCCTGGTTAGGGGTCACCACAGCGGAACTCGGGTCCACTAATGATTGGCAGTAGATTTTCACGAACGTCGAGGTGCCAGCTCAACGTTCAACCTTCAATGAAGGCACGCCCATTTATGCATGTCTTTCGAATGCCCACGGCCGAGAATGGAAAGGGAGAACCTCTTGCTGTGAGGCAACAATGCTACCGCTGCACCACCACGGAAGTACAGTACTGTTTAAAAAACATAGGTCTCACTTGGGATCAGCCATTTACAATAATCACCTACAGCTGTTTCCAAGCAGGTATGATCGATTAACTGTGCTGTTATCAATCATGTCTCGATAAAAACTATATTCCCTGAGAATATCTGAGGAGAAAAGCTCTGAAATAATGACTAACTGTAATAGTGGCTATTATAATAGTGACACAGAAGGTAAAGCTTAAGGTTTTCAACTTATTAATATGGAAAGACTATCATATATGGAATGATAGGTGGAAAAGCTCTCTATCAGAAAACCAAGACCTATAATTTTAATTCCTATAAGTCTGAAAAAACAGAGTGGAATGTCACTAAAACCTACAGGGTGTGAGTCACCATCCTGCGCTCATCTTAATGTTGGATGTCTGTTTCTAAATACCTATACTACTAATATACACACTAATACTGAGATCTCTGTACCTCAGACTGGGGTAATACACAGAGGTACCACAACTCTTGACTTCATATAAATTAGCCATATTTATACATGCATGTTCGCTGTTCTGAGCATTGCAGATTCCAGTCTTTGGCATTTCAACATGAATCCATAGGAAAACACAAATACAGAAGTTCTATACCTACCATAACACTGGATTCTTTTCAATCTATTCTGTCTGATATGGAGTCACTTTTCAGTGGCCATCAGCTAGTGTTGATAGCCTTAAGTGCCTTTAATTTCTTCCCTCATGTAATACCTTGCACTCCTCCTATATTCAGATCAAGTTTGTCTCTCTCTATCTAAATATACTTTACCTTCTGTGTCATTATTATTTATTTATTTATGTATTATTTATTTCTTTTGCAATAAAAAACACTTTTCTCCTACCTTATTTAATACTCTTCTTCAACACTATGATTGCGGACCTCTAAAGATTCTTCAATTGGACTGTGCAATACAGTACTTCAATAGTGCTTTCCTACAAATACTTAATGATCTAGCCCCAATTGGAAAAATTTGTACCAAATCCAAACAGCTTCACTGGTTGTCAAAAGACACGATTCTGCTACTAAAACAAAGGGACAGAGCCTGGTATCTCTTTCAGAATAGTAGAAGCAAACAAATTCTCATTACCTACCAACAACTTCATAATCAAACCAAAAAACAAATTAAACAAGACAAAAAAAAAACTACTTCCAAACAAGTCAGCTAAAATACCAGAAAAATCACAAGAGATTTTGGCAAACAATCATCCACCTTCTCAACCCAGGAAAGCCCACTACCCCAGCCCCAACTCTGACCAACCCAAATGATTGCATAGCCACTCAATTTAACTCCCCTTTTATTAACTCAATAACCTCTCTACTAAACATAACCCCTAATATGCCTGTGTCCATACCTCAAACCTCCAACAACAATTCTATACTCCTCTATCTCAAACCTATCCAAACAAGTTATGTCAAAAATCTCCTTTCTAAACTAAAACCTTGCACACTAGCTGCACTTATCCTATATTTATTCTCATTAACCGTTCTATCTCTGAACAGTACGTACTCCTCTGGAAAATATCTCATGTCATACCCTTACATAAAGGCGGACCCTCTACTGATGTATCCAACTACAGACCCATAGCCATTTTGTCACCACTTGCCAAAATCTTAGAAAAATGTATACACAAACAGATCTTAGACCACTTTCTGTCAAATAATCTATTATCTAATACACACCATGGCTTTCAACCTAGTCATAGCACCAGTAAAACTCTAATTAGCTTTACTAATACCATAAATCAACTCCAAAACAAAACTGAACTAGTCTCTGCTGTCTTCCTAGAGATGTCAAAAGCATTTGACACCGTACCCATCAACTACTTCTCAATAAATTGGCTTTCTACCACTGCAGCTTTGAAGCAATGAAGTTAGTTTCATACTTACCTGTCAGATAGGAAACAAGCCACTTTATGGGAGAATAAACTCTCCCACCAGCTCCCTATATGTGTAGAAGTCTCACAAGGACCTATCCTTGGCCCACTTTTATTCATAATTTTTACCAATGACCTAAACTACTCAGCAAATCCAGCCTCAGTCATGCAATATGCTGATGATGGTTCCCTAATGTGCGCTGCCACCTCTATCAAGGAACTCCAAGAAAAAACTCAGGCAGCCCTCCACAGTATTGAAAACTACTTAACAGCCCATCAACTTATACTTAACCCCAATAAAACCAAGCTTATGGTCTTCTATAATACCTCAACAACAACCAACCAACCACCTATCTCTATTTCCTCCTCCAATGGCACAACAATAGAGCCCGTTGAACATACAAAACATCTTGGTATCAAAACTGATTGTGGACTTAAGTTTGACAAACACCTTGCACTAACAGTTAAAAAGGTTCATGTCAAACTGGGTTCTCTCTATGGGGCTAAATCGTATCTTACTGACCATGCAAGACTCGCAACAGCCAGAAGCCATCTCTTATCTTCCCTGCTTTACCATTCACAAATATTTACCAATCTTCGCAAATCTGAACTGAATAGCCTTGAATCTTGCTATAACAAAATAGCCATTTTGCCACTAATCAGTCTCAAAGATCTCACCATTGCACTGCCCTTCTCCAGCAGAACTGGTTAGAGCTTTCTTGCCTGCTTACTCTGACTCAGCTACTAACTGCACATACATTCTTATACACACCTGCCAACTGCCTAGCTCTGTTTGACTTTTCCAACCCTACACTAACCTAAAATCTCTTAGGTCTGCTGATAAAGTACTGTTGAAAGTTAGCAAAACCCAAAACTCTCACGGCGTCTTCTTATACTTGCATATCATTGCCAAACACTGGAATTCTCTACCTCAGCATATTCTGTCCATCAATGATACACATTCATTTAAACAGTCCCTAAAGGAATACTTCACCAAACATAGGCTTTGCTCATGTTCTCCACCAGGCTAACTAATTTACCTCCTTACTGTCTAATGTCCTTCTCTCTACCACTCATTGTCAATATTTCTTGGCAATTGAGCCTTCTTAGCTTCAGTTTGTGATATTTTTATCGTGGAAAAAAAACAAATATATATTTTTGTTTTGGCTGTATGAGTAGTATAAGCTTATTGTACGGGTATATATTAGAACACCAAACTTTCAAAATTTTGAGTGTTCTAATATCGACCCATTTTCAGCGAATGCTGAAAATATCGAAGAAACAGAAAACCAAATTTTTTCCTAGGGAAAGAATTCAGTTGTCCATTTCTGTTGCTTTGGTATTTTCAGCGCTGTCGTGGAAAGTTATGGGTCGGATTCAGGTAAGTGTGCGATTGTGTGGACGTGAGGGTTAGGGCGGGTTAGGTGAGTTAGAGTTAGGGCACGGGTCAGGTAAGTGTGCGATTGTGTGGACGTGAGGGTTAGGGCGGGGTAGGTGAGTTAGGGTTAGGGTGCAGGTGAGGTGACTGTGTGATAGTGACAAACCTTAGGGTTAGGGTTTGGGTTAAGGTAAGTGGATAGCTAGTGGTGTATGTATAGTTTAGTGGAGGGTTAGGTGTAAGAGTTTAGGTGTATGTGTGTGGATTGCTGTTTGTTTGGTGTGTTTGCATTGTGTGTATGTGTTTTGGAACAACAAATTTTTTTCCTTAGGAAAAAAATTTGCTGTTCTGTATGTTCGATGTTTTAAATTTTCGATTAATAGGGTTCGATATTAGAACACTCGAAATTTTGAAAGTTTGGTGTTCTAATATAGACCCTTATTATACTACCATTATTATATGCTATTAGATACAATGTCAAGGAAAAAGAACTTATGTACTCACCATAACATTCCATGTGAGTTATTCATCTCACTTTCATTCTTACTGATGGGTTTCAGAGCCGATCCTCCTTCATTGAACATAAAATCATAGTCTTCTTTTTTTGTTATTTGACCTTGTAAAAGCATGTCTTCAAGCAATAAATCAATATTCCTAAATGCTACAACATAAACAATAGGAGCTATGACTTGATTCTCATCATGCAGAGGTCAGTGATTGGGTGGATGTCCCCTTGAGAGAAAGATGTTCAGGGCAGTAGAAAATACGTATGATAAATGTGAGTCTAGATGGGTTAAAGGATGACTGTCAAAGGAGTGCATATTGCATACCTAGACCTGGCCAATGTATTAGATATAGTACCTCACTCAGGCAATGACAAACTCTCTAAAAAAGCATAAATCCCTACATAATTTGTTGGATTGCCAGCTGGCTCACAGGTAAGATGTAAGAAGTTGGGATTGATGAGACCACCTCCACCACGAGATCAGGCACCAGCGGAGTACCTCAGGGCTTTGTGCTGGGCCTGTTCCTATACTTTTCAAAAGTCAAGGCTAATGTCAAAGGCCTTTAGCTCACCAACTTTGCAGATGACTTTAAAATGGGAGCCATCATAGATTTTCACCATAATTCCAAATTCTTGCAAGAGGTTACAGACAAATGACTGGTATGAAAGCCACAGCTTAAAATTTAATGCAAAGGAATTCTGCACCTAACTTGATTACTCCAGTGATAAAATATCCTTAAGAGTTTACCTGGTATTTAGGGATCTGGGAGCATATGTAGACTGTAATCTGGCCTTTGAACATCATGTAGCAAAGATAGTAAGAAAATCTTTCTCTGTTGCCCAGCTTATAGGTAAGGGTATAGCATACAGGTCTAAGGAAGTTATAGTACCACTCTATTTGGCCCTTATCCAACCCAGTTGGACCACCTACAAAGGTTCCATACCAGGAGAATTTAGGGCATTAATACCCTTCCTGCTTGTATCTCCTAAAGGCCCTAACTCAGTCCTCGGTAACCTACTGGCTGTTGAGAGGTGATCTATGTTTGACTTATAAGTCCTCCTCAGATCTAACCCTGATGCATCTTGTACTCATCTACAAAACAAACAGCACTAGAAACACTAGATCCAAGGATCTGAACTTTGAATTGCTACATAAGTACAACATGATGGAGGGACAGATATGTGACTCAAAGGATCCCTGTGTTATGGAATACACACCCCATCCATTTCATCCCTGACCCTATTCAAATGAAACCTTGACCACTGGATGGGAAAATTGCAGATTCACCCCCAGTCTGGCTCCCATGTCTCTGATGGACAGAAGCGATCAGTAAGTAAAATGTTCTCCAATTAACATCCCCCCTCCATAAATCCCTTGGCTACATTCTTACTAACATACCCCTTCCTAGTAAATGCCCTAGGTAGTCTGGGAGAAAATCGTGTTGGGGTGCACGGCTAAGCTTATAAAGGCCCTAGTGGTCGTTGGCCTAGTAACAACCTATGAACCTATGTAAATAGATATACATATCTACAGACATAGATAGAGATATTGATATAAAGCAAGGGGCATGAGTTAGGATTGAGAATCTATCTCCCGCTCCTAAACTGTGCAGAAAGGTGCAAATTTGGTAGGGGGATGGAGGGAGGGATGTTGCATAGGATGGAATAGGATGAAGATGATCCTGTGTTATGGCAAGTGCGTAACTTCCATATCCTGTTTCATCTTGCTGTTTGATCTGACTACTGGGACAAAATGTAAAGCTACCTTCTTCTTGGGTGGCAACATAACAGAATACCTTTCAGAACCAATGTTTCAAAGGAAACTCCAGATCTGGATATCGAAATCTAATTTATAATTGCGTAGAAAAGGTATGCAATGCAGACCATGTTGCCAAAGCACAAACCTCTGAAGAATTTCTGAAGAAGATCTAAATCTAAAGCTACCTTCTTCTTGGGTGGCAACATAACAGAATACCTTTCAGAACCAATGTTTCAAAGGAAACTCCAGATCTGGATATCGCATCTAATTTATAATTGTGTAGAAAAGGTATGCAATGCAGACCATGTTGCCAAAGCATAAACCTCTGAAGAATTTCTGAAGAAGACTGTGGAAGGTACAACAGATCTAGTTGAATGAGCTTTTGTTTAGTAGGGACAGTCATCTTACTGGACAAATAAACAAAGGTAACGCAATTGGACAGCCATCTGGATAACATTTGCTTAAAAATACTTTTTCACATGTTGGTTTAGGTAAATGAAATGAACTAACAACCTTTCTTAAAGGTCTTGGTTCAATGGAAATAAAACTTTAGTTGCTTATGAGCATCCATTGTATGCAGCAAATACTTTAGAATGACTAGGGAAGAAGACTGGTAGGTGAATTGGTTAGTTCGCATTAGATTCATAGGTTCATAGGTTGGTACTAGGCTATCGGCCCTAGGCCCTATACAAGCCTAGCCATAACAATTCCCTGGCTATTTCTTCCCACAGTATTTACTAGCTATCTTTGGAAAGAAGGAAGGAAGGATTTGTCCTTATGGTGCCCCTGTCCTTATAGAATATCAATTACGGTATGGTGGAAGACAAAGCATTCAGTTCAAAAATCCACCTGGCAGATGTAATGCAACCAAGAACAGAGTTTTCCCAAGACAAAATTTTTAAGTCTGTTGAAGAAGCTGGCTCAAAATGAGGTTTTGTTAAAGTTTCTAGGATAAAATTAAGGTACCATGGAGAGTTAGGGTGCTTCATAGGAGGACACAAAAGAAATAATCCTTATAGGAAGGCTTTGCAAGGCTTACAGTAAGTCAGAGAATGATTTTGGATACTATGATGAAAATTGGAGTGGATGCCCATTGCACTTTTATTTATTTATTTATTTATGGGGGTGGATGCCCATTGCACTTTTATTTATTTATTTGTTTATTTATTTTGCTAAGGCATTAGAAATTATCTTGGTTTTAATGGCATAACAATGCTGACATATCCTGGATTTCTTTTTTTTTAAAACACCTTTATTGAATCGTCACTTGTGACAAATGCAAATTTACATTTATAGAAAAGTAATCAAATAGTATTACATTAACATTATACTTATATATTGCTATGTATCATATAACCTAAGTGACATTACATAAATTATTCAATTCCTGATCCCTGTTTTTAAAACAAGAAACATCTTTATTAAACCATCACTTATGACATACGCAATCATACATTTATATAAATGAAAACAAACCACACCGACACAGTCCTAGTTGCAAGCATTTTACATCAAAAACCATACTGACACATTCATAGTTGCAAACATTATGCATCACTTAAAATCTACCCAATCATTTTCAGTCAAACATTACATAGCTCATTCAAGTTCTGTCTTCTTTTATACCTCATTCCTCTCCTGTATGTATTGTTCCCACAATTCCCATTTTTCTCCTATGTTGTTTGCTTCTACCCTTTTCTAATGATCTCAGTTCCAGTTGTTTTACCTCTGTTATTGTATTCACTACTTCTAATATAGTTGGTTTATACTTTGATTTCCATTTTCTAATAATTGTTTTTTGGCAGCCACCATAATTAGACACAGCAAAGTCTTACCATGTCTAGGCATTTCCAATTCTGTATCATAGCTCAGAAAAATCATCTCCATTATCATACTAATCTGCCCACCTAGCATCTCTGACAGTGCATCCTGCAGGGAATCATTAAAGTTCACCAACCCACCGCACTCCCACAAAATATGTTTCCAAGTACTTCTTGCTTCGTGGTCACACCTCCAACATGTGCTGTTTACCTGAGGAAAAAAACGTATGTTTGATTAACTAAATCATGGTCATAAATGGTTGAATGGAATCCAAAATATGAGGAATGGAAGCAAAAAAGGAGTCCAAATCTTGACTGGTAACTCAACCAGAAAGAAATTTCCATTTACTTTTGTATACTTTATGAATAGATTATTTCTGAGGTGCTGACAAAATGTGAATAACTGTTTGTAAAAAGGTGGGTATTTGGACATTACAGGAACTGGAGTTACCGTGAAGCTAGTTTGAGATAGTGAAGGTCTGGCTAAGGCTAACTGGACTGGTGAAAGAGAAGATCTGGTTTCAGGTTCAGAAGCTAGGGAGGCTTCTTTAAATGTGAACCTGAGGACAGGTTACCAGATTTGTTTGGCCATAGTGGTGCAATGAGAATTACTACTGATTTGGTGAAGATCGTTTCTCAGAGTCCAAGATAATGACATACAATTGGTGAGCACCCAGGGGAGTTGTGTTGAGACCAAAGGGCAAAACACTGAACTGGTAATGACTATCTCCCAGCTGGAAGCACAAGAACTTTAGGAATCCTTTGTGGACATAAGTGTCCTTAAAGTCTACCAAGCTCATCCAATTGTTTACCTTGAGGCATGTCAGAATCCCTTTCAATGTGACCATTTTGAATGGGATCTTTTCCACATATAGAGTTTGGCTACTGAGATCCAGAACTGGTCTAAGGACCTTGTTTTTCTTTGGAACTTAAAAGAATATGGAATAATTTTCCTGATCCTATCTAGTCTGGCAGGACTTCCTTGATGGCTCTGTTTTGCAGGAGAATGGAGATTTCCTTTGTGTCTGCTTTGCACTGGTGTGGTAGAAAATCTAAAATGCTGAAGATGCTGTGGAAGGCTTTGGGAAAAGGGAATGACATAGACTTTGGATATTTCCTTTCTCATCTATTTGTCTTGTCTGATGGCAGCCACATATCTGAGTGGAGAGATAGACAACAAAGAGACCAACAACCCTTCTGATTCCTGTTAAAGTATCACTGAGAATGCTCAAATGTGATACCTGTGACAAACAGCATCTTGTCTTCCTCTTTACACCATGACAGCTTTTTCTCCACCATAAATCTTGATGATGGATGCATTAAAGCTTTCCCCAAAATCACATAGGCAAAGCTAGTTGTGATGAGGCATGGTGATGCCCATTCGTGCTGCTCCTGGCTACATTATGACTCAAGTGCATGGAGAGGTTTGTGATGTTTGACATTGTTCCCAGTGCTATCTCTGGCTGTTTCTATGAGTCATGTGAGGGCAGCTTATGCAAAGCATCATTAGCCTGGTCTGCTGGGTCTCTTTGAATGTGGATCAAATGAGTTAAATAATGTAAAGCTCTTAGGGAAAAGATACTCATGGTGTACATACACTTCCCCATTCTATCTAACTCCCTAGATCCTTTAATGGGAGGGTGGACAGCAGAAGACTCATATATGAGCTTTCTTCTAGTGCCTGACCCATAGTGTCTACTAGAGGGCCTTTTGACATGTACTGTCTATCATTGGGTTTGTGGGTATCACTTCTGTTGTACCCAGTTCTTAGTGACCACATCTATAAGGTGATATGCTGAAGGGACCCCAGATGATAGAAGAGGGGGCAAAATGGTATGCCTCAAAACTCACTTCCTCATCCTGTTGGGGAAGTTCAGTGGGCCAGGATCCTTTCTATATCATTAATTTAAGAACTTTTCCAAAAGGTGTATTCAGGAAGACATTATGGAGAATACTTCCATAATCCAAGTCCATGTCTGATTTGTAGGACTCCATAAGGGAGTGCAGATACCTCCTTTCACATGTCCTCTTCCAAAGGACCTCTGGGTGGGTCCAATCAGAGTGCCTGGAAGAAGCTGTTCTGCTGTCCACCTGAGAACCATGATTAGATAGCTGAGAAACAGATAGCAGGGTATCTTAAAGCTGAGTTGGTGTTGCTGGATGCTCCACAGAATGTCAGTAGAGATACTACCCTCCTCTCCATTAACTCCATTAACTCAGTGGCCAATCCAGGATATATCTGCATCAGAAATCCAACTCAGTACCAACCTAATCCCTAATGAAGTGGAGATGAGTGGGTAACTCAAAGGCTGATGACTCCAAAACTAAACAGGGTCCCACATGAGGTGGCAATGAAGATGATGCCAATTAATCTGTGCCAACCTGTCAGTCCTCAGACTGGCCTGAAACCAGACATCTCAGTATTAAGTGTGTTGCACTGTTGTCAGAGCCAAAGAAGAAAAATAACTTATTTGCCATGAACATACAGGCTCTAGTAGGTAAATCAGCTTTAAGACCGTCACTGCATAGACAGACATTGAAGATGGAGCTAAAAAGAGGTGAAGGTGTACCAACCCAATCCACCATAGAGTCAGAGGGTCATGGGATGTTTTATCTGTATCTTCAGAAAGGCCCTTGTTGTAATTTGCTAGTCAGCTTCAGAAGTACTTTGGAAAGGGCTGAATGATTTTACAGAAGGAGCAGAAGAAGATCTGAAAGAAATGAAATATGAAAACTATCTGTCAGATATCAGATAACATTTGTTAAGCTCTCTTTTACTGTGCTGTGTAACAAAGCAAGTCACCATTTCGGTCAGCCATAGAGCTCTTTCTGCTTTATTTGCCTCCTTCCCCTGTAACTAAAGTAAACTGATTCATACATTTGTCTCTCTGACCCTAAGTTTTACAGTTATACCTTGCACCTTTGTGGCTTTCTAACACTCAGACATAGATTCCTGTTTGAAAGTTTTACTTATTTGTCTGACATTTGAACAAGTAACCCTGACAAAAACCTCAAAATTGTATACTGTTGATCTGTCTTTCCTGCTAAAAGTAAGTAAAATTAAAGTGCTAAGTGCAGGCTTTAGGCCCTTACATTCAACTTACTTGTGGTGTGGTGTGGTTCTGCCCACTCTGCTCGGGCTTGCTTCGCTCTTCTCCCACCCCCGAATCTCACCCACCCCAAGTAGCCTCAAATTTATACTTTCACCTCATTGTCTGGTCATTCCCACAGCCCCCTCCCACCACCATAACTTGTGATCTCACCCTTTCACTCTTCCCAGCTTGCCACCAATCTTCCCCTTTTCCCCAGCTACCTTGGGCTGCCTCCTCTGTGATTGCCTCTCTCACACTTAACTCTTTCACTCCCTAGCACACCAGCTATTTCCTCACATACTCACTACTTCCACCCCTCAATACTGTCCCTTCCCTCACACTGCTTATCTTTAGCCATCACTCTTCCCTAATATATTTCTTTATAAATTTTCCCTGTAACTCTTCCCCTCCTTTTTCCATCACACAATGCTATCCTTACTGCTGTTTCTCCCACTTCTAATCTCGCTAACCCTAAGCATTTCTTACCACACTGAGCTCCATATCTTCCCCTCTTCCCCCACCTTTCCCTTTCCCAGATGTCGTTCAACATATAACCAACCTCCACTGACTACTCTCTCCTCTCTCTTCTGTCTTTCCCCCTTTCAGTTTCTTAAATATAAACTCATGGCCTACCCGCTTTTACTCCTAAGCCAAAACTCATGTATCCCATTCCCTTACTGACCACCCTCACCTTGTCCATCTTGTCTTTGCTCTTCTGGCTTCTGGTGACATCCATCCTAATCCTGGTCCCTCTCCTCTCTCCACTCCCCCTCCACCTACATCTGCTGTCCCTCCAAAAACATCCTCAAATATATTATATCCAGCCTCAAACATCTCTCTATCTCTGCAATGAACATCCAAAGCCTAAACAACAAAATGTCCGAACTTCATGCATGGTTGGCCCAACTCAAACCTCACATCCTGGCTCTATCAGAAACCTGAACTCATATCAGTTCCTCTGAATTTCTCCCACCTCAATACAATATCTACAGGTCTGATAGGACACCCAAAAAAGGCAGTGGGGTGGCTGTCTTGTACTCTGTCTCACTGATGCTAACACCTACAGACTTTACCCTGCCTAGTTTCTCCCCTGCTGAACTACTGCTCCTAGACTGCTACATCAATAACTATAGGAAGTTAGCTACTGCCTCTGTCTATATTCCCCCAGGTAAAAACATCCCTATCCTTGAACATATACCATCATGGATAAACATCTCCACCCCCTATGAAACCATCATTCTTGAAGATGTTAATATAGATTGGAACTCCCTTATTAGTGACTGACCCCAACATTTCATAAACCTGTATGGATTCTCACAACTGATCACTACCCTTACCCACCACAGTAAAAATGATACTGGTTCCACAATTGACTAGATCTTGACCAACTCTCCAAACAACTATTGTAATGCTTCTACCTTCTCTGACTCTATTACTGACCATTCTCCTATTTCTATCTTAAGGGATTCTCCTCATCTCTCTAAGCCCCATCTTTACAGGGATTGTAGGAAACTGAATAACTTTTCCCCTGAAACCTTTAACTATAGACTCTCTGCCATCAAATGTTCTTTCCTAAAAACTCTCCCTCTCAATGATGCTGTTACTAAATTCAACCACATTTTCCTTGATGTCCTAAACTCTCTTGCCCCCAACTCGCAAAATCAGAATCAAATCTAATGTTGCATCCTGGCTCTCCAAAGCTACTCATGCTTTGATGCATGAAAGAGATGCTCTATCAAAAAAATGGAAAACCACTAAAACTCACGCCTTCTTCCAAGGTTATAAGCAACTCAGAAATCATGTAAAGAAACTTATTATTTTGGATAAACACCAATATTTCACTAAATTTCAAAGCTCTCACCCAAATGACCCCCAAAATTCTGGAGCACTATCAACTCCCTGCACCACACTGGTTCTCCTACTATCCCTAACCCATTCCCCTATCACGCTCCCTCTGAAACTGCAGACTTACAAACACTTCATAGACAGCATCTGGTAACTGCTCATACCAACTCTTGTGTGTCACCCTCACCTCCCCCTAAACCTCTATGCTCCTCTGTCTGTCAGCCTTTTACCTTGCGACCTGTTTCTACTAAATATATCAAATCCCTGCTTCTTAAACTAAAACCATGCTCTCCCTCCACTGATAAACTCCCCCCTTAGTTTCTGAAAATTGCTGCTGACTCTGTTGCATACCCTGTATCTACCTTAATCAACCACTCCATTCAGGAATCTACTGTACCTGAAATATGGAAATCCTTCTATACCACTACTCTGCACAAAGGTGGCAACTCTGTTGAACCCTCTAACTATAGACCAATCGCTGTTCTCTCACCACTCTCGAAGATCCTTGAAAAATGTATACATACCCAACTACTGTCCTATCTCATTCACAAAAATCTCCTCACCCCCTCGCAACATGGTTTCCACCCTAAACACAGTACCTCGACTGCCTTACTATCCTTTACTCAAAAGGTTGCAGAAGCTAGGGACAACAACCTCCTCATCTCCTGTCTATTCCTTGATCTCTCTAAAGCCTTTAACACTGTGTCTCATCTCATCCTTCTTAAAAACTCTCAGACTAAAACCTCTCTCCTTCTACTCTTGGCTGGTTCCAATCCTACCTTACTGGCAGAAAACAAGCTGTTAGATGGCAGCAGGCTTTCTCACCATCCCTTGCTGTTCAAACAGGAATACCCCAAGGCTCCATACTTGGATCGCTCCTTTTACCAGCAACTTACATTCATCCTGCAGTCTCTCATCTGTAATACAATGTGCAGATGACTCTACTCTCTTTTCTATGTCCAATACTATCTCTGAACTACACACACTAACACAGAATTAATTTATCTCTGTTGAAAATGGCTCAGAAACAATCAACTAATCCTTAACCCTAAGAAAACTCAACTCCTTCTCTTCCTACCTCAGACACTCTCTCACCTTAAATCCAATTTTTCTCTTTCCTCCCTAGATGGCACCACTGTCTCCCCTGCCTCACACACCAAACTCCTCGGGGTAATAATTGATGGCTGACTAAAATTTGACTTGCACATACAACAGGCCATCAAAAAACCCACCAAAAACTTGGACTACTTCATAGGAACAAAAAATTCCTCACTACTGCCACTAAACTCACTCTTGCACAGGCATTTCTCTTACTTAGTCTTCTATACGCTTCCCCCATCATTACCAATATCCAAACTACCTCAATGCAGAAACTGGAACAAACATACAACAAAATTGCCAGATTTATTCTAAACCAACCACTCCCTTCACATCACTGCCTCTCTCTAAACAAACTTCAGTGGCTGGAATTTCTGCATCTTCTCCTACAATCGCAACTCCACATTACCTTTTCCATACTCAACAACTCCTCTGCCTGCTCTGCTCTTGCCTCCCATGTTACTCCCCCCCCCCCGGCCTCTCTGGAGTACTGATCAGCATCTTCTCTCAGTTTATAAACTCAAAAGGAAAATTGGAAAACTACTTTACAAACACTCTGTCTCACTAAATTGGAACAAACTCCCTCTCCATATTAGATCCAACCTTTCCTTTCCCTGTTTTAAAAAAGGAGTGTAAATCCTACCTACTAAACTTGAAATTATGTCATTGTCTTCACCACACGTAGTCTTAGTCTGACCTACTGCATAACCTGTTGCATCTCCTAACTTTCTTTCTCTGTTAGTAACTTCTGCTTAAACTAACATCCTAAACCCTCAGCTCTACTACTATAGCCCCACTATAGTCCCCTCCTTGCTCTCCCCCTCCCATTCTCCACACTATTTATCCCCCGCACTTCCTATCAATGTCTATACATTGTTCTTCTTTTAACAATGATTATCTTTTGTTTTTACTCTCATATGTAGTACATTTTGACCACTGCTATCAGTGCAACCCTCAATGTTCATAATTATTTTTCATTTGTTTTTCTCTTTATAATTAATTTCATATTTGAGTTTTTGTTTTTAATAGTTTTTGTCCTGTATGTTTACCTTTGCTTATGTTTGCTGGGGCTCTTTCCCCTTGGGTCTCCACTGAAAATGGGTTGCTTACTATTAATGCAATGCAAATAGCTAATAACCTTTTCTTTTTACAATTATTTTGTATTGTGATTGTTATTTAATATTTGTATATTGTCACTTTATCTTTACTTATGTTTTCTGGGGCTTTTCCCTTCTGGTCTCCACTGAAAATGGGTCTGTTTTCAAACTCAGTTGGATTAACCCGGTTAACCAATGTGAAATAAATAAATAAATAAATAAAATGTCTGCTAGAGGCTTTGGGTGAGGATTTGTCTTTGATCACAATAATCTTAAAGGATGGAGACTTGCACACTGCAGTGGAAGAAAAAGGCTGCTGCAGACAAATTTTCCTTCTTCCTAGGAATCATTGGCTCCTCCATCTTCCATTCCTTAGGGTCTCTTTTCTTTTCTTTTTTCTTTTCTCTCCTCAGGCTTATCTGAGGGACAAGATTGAGACTGAGAGTCTAAAGAGAAAAGACCTTTTAACATTAACATTTCTCCAGTCTGACAGAGATCTGGGCCCAAACACCTGCCAGATGAAGAAATCTCCATCTAAACTTTCCAACCCCAAACACACCACACATAACTTTTGGGAGTCTTGGGGCAAAATTTTATGGCCAAGATTTGAATATTTATGCAAAGTTTTATTCTTACTGAACAACAGAATTTAAATACTATAGCAAATACTATAACATTACCAAATATGTGAATACAGAGGAGTAGGAAATATAAGAAATAAACTTTTTTTCCTTTAGGGCAATAGAAGATGCCAGGCAACTGGCATAAGTATCGCAAGGAGCTGAGATCAATAAGAAACAGAAAAATTAAAACTTATGCACTCACCATAATTAGGCATCTGTGTTGTCCACTTTCATTCTTCCTTAACAAAATGGGTCACAGATCCGATTCTCGGATCTAACTTGGCTGCATACTTCAGACTTTGGATCCAACTCTAGAGGGCCTCCCTCTACCCATAATGCCCTAGTCCATCCTCAATACCTCAGGTTAAAGTTTGTTGCCATTACATCCTCATTGCATAGTTAAAGAAAGGGATAGATCAAATAATAGGGCTCAAACCCAGAACTATAAGTTCCAATAGGAAATTCAACAGGTCCCTGCAGACAATTATAGGAAGCAGGATGGATGGGGGGAGTTGAAGAAAGAAAATGAACAACACAGATTTCTAGTTATAGTGAGTACATAGCATTTAAATCTGATGTTGCCCTTTTTATTCTTTCTCAATGAATAAGATAGAGTCCCCTGCTGTGGGAATATTGGGTGGCCCTCATGGAAGGATATCCTGGAGAACTGCTGAACCAAAGGCAGCTCTGCTTTTGGAGATTAGGTGCAACTTGTAATGAGTAATAAAGGTATGAGCATGGACTATGTGGCTGCTGCACAAATATCAGAAGTTCTCAACCAAATAGCAGACAAAGTGGTCATGGAAGTAGTTGAGCGGGCTTTCGGCAGTCTTGGTAGAAAAATGCATTGTTCGGAGTAGATCCAACAGATGTAATCAGTTATCCATTTAGCCAATGTAATTTTAGATACTGGATAAGTCAGTTGATTTATTAAGAAGGATACAAACAGCTGGTCTGACTTACTGAATTCTTTATTTCTGTGTTGATAAAAATGTAGTTGTCTATGCACATCTAGGAAATGTAGCATGTATTCTCCTTTGTTTGAAAAATCTGGAAAGAAAATCAGTAAATTAATGGATTGGTTAATGCTAGATTCATAAGCCACGTTAAGTAAACAGGAAGGGTTTATACATAAAGTTACCCTGTTTTTATGGAGAATAATGTACAGATTTTTTGATGAAAAAGCCTGGAGCTCAGAAATTCTTTTTGCAGAAGTAATAGCTACTAGGAAGGCTGTTTTCGATGATAATTTTTTGCTGACGGTTCAAAGGGTTTCTAAGTTAGACCTTGTAGTACCACAGTCAGATTCCAGGGATGTGAAGGATCTTTTATTGTGGGTCTAAGGAGAAAAGTGCCTTTTAAAAAAGCTTTACATAATTTGGAAGTAAAACAATAATTATCATCACCTGTATAAAAATTTGATATGGTTGCCATCTGTAGTTCAATCATAGAAAAAAATAGCTCCTTCTTTGAAAAGAGCAGCCAGAAAACCAAGAACAACAGAGACAGGGGCAATAACGGCATCAACATTGTTTCTTAATGCACAAAGTAAAATCTTTTCTATTTGGTCTTATACATCTTTTTGGTGGAGTCTTTTTGTGAGGATAATAAAATGGTATGTACCAGGGAAGAAAGCCTGAGCTGTCTGACTGTTATTGAAACTAAAAAAAAACAGGTGGTTAGTTTGAGGGGTTGGATATTGGGATGACTCATTCCTGATGGATATGAGAAAAGATTTGGAGATGGGTCCAGTATCCATGGAGGATAACGAAGATGAGACCAAAAGAAGGGGATAAAAGGAAGTGCAGGATAGGTGTATAGGAGACCAGATGGACAAATGTGGACTAGAGCATTTCTCAGTGATTCCCCCTAACGTGGGATCAGGGCAAAATGCCTGCTGCACTTGTTGTTGTTGGGAGATGCAAAGAGGTCGCAGTAAGGGTGGCCTCAGTGATAAAAAAATGTCTCCACCACTGATTGTTTGAAAGACCATTTGTGAGGCATCAGAATGGACCTGCTGAGTTTGTCCGGTGACATGTTGGATTTCCCATGGAATATGCATTGCAACTAGAAAGTGGTTAGTGGAGACTGGCCATTGCGACACTCTCATAGCCTCCTAGCCGAGAAAGGGTAAAACCAGGTTCCCCATTGTTTTTTGATGTTCCAGATTATGACATGGTGTCAGTCTGAATTGTAATAGTCCCTAGAGGAGGAGCATCTTGAAATGTCTGCAGTGCTAAAAGGATTGCTCTTATCTCCAGGATGTTGATATGTGGACTGGTCTCTTGGGGGTATCACGTGCCTTGGACGGTCTTTCCCAAGTAATACTCCTCCCACCCCAATTAGTAGGAATTTGTGGTCACCGTGGCCATTGGGGGCAATAAAACAAAGGGTCAGCCTAGATAAATGTCATATGACTGGATCCACCAGTGGATGTGGTGTAGGACAATTGGTGTAAGTTTGACTGGAAAAAGATAGGCGTTGTTGAATAATAGACCACTGAACAGCTAGAGTCCACTGAAGAACATGCATATAGTAATGTGCTAAAGGAAGCAGAACTATTGCTGCTGTCATAGACTTTAAAGGCTGAAAAGTTAATCTGGCTGGAGGAAATGGATGGGATAGAATCTGATGAACCTGAGATCTGAGTGTATCTATATGATGAGTAGGTAGACAGGCAATTTGTGTTGTCATGTTCAGATTGTGGCAATACATTCCAAGCTCTGTACCAGTATCAGATTTGACATGGCATAATTGACTGTTATCCCTAGTGAGTGACAAATCTGGAGCAAATAGTCTCTGGATTGTTGAAGGAGATGCATAGTGGGAATGGTGAGGAGCAAGTCGTCTAGGTATAGAAACACTTGGAATCCTTTTAGTCTCAACTGAGCTGCCACCATGGCCATACATTTGGTGAATACCCTAGGGGGGTATGGTGAGTCCAAAAGGCAGGGATTGAATTGGCAATGACTGGCTCTCAGCTGAAAGCATTAGTGTCTTCAGGAGTGCCTGTTTATTTTGATGTGATAGTGAATGTGAATGGATCCTGAAGATCTATAGAGCACATCCAATCATCCTTGTGAAGAAACAGTAGAATGGACTGGCTCATGACCATTTGGAACTTTAACTTTGTCACATACTGATTTAGTTTGCTCAGATCCCAACTTGGTCTCAAGTCCCCTGACTTTTGGGCACTAAAAAGAAATGTCAGTAAGTTCTGAATTCTGTCTGGTCTAGTGGGACCTCCTGGATGACTCTTTTGTCTAGCAGCTTTTGAATTTTTTGTGCTGCTGCCTTCCTTTGACTAGGTGGAATGTCATTAAGTTTCCTTATTTTGTAGATTGGGAGCTGAAAAATTGTATAAGTAACCTGTGGATATTATTTTTAGCATTCAGGAATCTTTTGTTATTCCACCCCTGGTGTCTGGGTGCAAGGACAATTGTCTTCTGACTGCCTCCAGAGGTGGGCAGTTGGGCAGCACTTCAGGAGCACTGATAGGGTTTATCCAGAAAGGAATCACAGAAACACTGATTTTGCCGGCCTCCTCTGCCTCGAGAGCAGCATCTACCATTAGACCTGCCTCCTCTGCAAATCTGGAAAGGTCTCTGAGATTTGCGAAACTACATTTTCTTACCACCTCTCTAATTTCTAGAGAAAGTTTGTTGAGGGGTAGAAAACTTGATTCCCATGGCAGACAGCATCTTTCCTTCATGTTCACTGTGTGTAAGTATCTCTTGTACAGACAGAGCAAATAAAGATATTCAATGAAAGGCAGCATTGATGAAAGATGTCTTGAAAGGCGCCTCAAAGTCGCATAGCAACATCCAGATATGTCTCCTTATGGCAGTGCTTGAACCAGCCACCCATGAGGCGCCTTCAGCTGCATGAGAGATCAACCTCATGGACATGTTGGAAATTGACAAAAGAGTGGTCAGCTGAGAAAATGATCTGTTGAAATCCTCTACATAAATGGACTCAGAAAGAGAATATGACAGTTCTTTGGTCAAATCTCTCTGTAGCCTTATAATGTCAAAGCAAGCATTGCTGAGGCAAAAACTCACATTCCAAATTTTTCCATCACCCTAGATTTTCTGTTTGGTGGGTGGACAGAAGAGCTCTGTTCTGCTACCTCTTTTTTAATGTCTGCTTCTACCACTGTTGCACCACAGGGACTCCTATGCTCCAGTGGGGTTTATCTTTGGGGGGGGCTAGAAATTTGTCAGGTTGAAGCGGTATTGGCTCAATGGAATCTGGTTCCTATCATGCCAGGCAAGACACTAGATCAAGAAGGTCATCTGATGCCGGGGGGGGGGGGGATTCACCCAAGACATAGATGGGTCAGAACCAAAAGCCTCCAGAAATACTGACTCCTGTGGAGAAGGATTAGCATAAGACCAACCATCTTTTTGCTTAAGGATCTCTAATATGCCTCCAAAGGACACATCATCAGGTGGTTATCTGAGGGTCCCTTCTCCTTCCTCGAAATTAGTATCTTCAGAGAGAGATTCCAATGAGGAATCTATATGGCTTCTCTCGCACATTCTCTTCAAATGAATCTCATTGGGGGGATGTTCGAGGGAGTTGTGAGAAGAGAGATCGAGTTCCTCCATGGGAACCGACTGGAAGATGTCAGGAACTGTCTGTCCCTGTGGAACAGGTTTGATGGACTCAGAGCTCAGAACTGAGGAGGGAATAAGGGAAGAATCCAAAGTAAGAGAATCTGGATCTCTAGAATGAGAAAAAGCCTTTTCCACAACCTCAAAGGCAGATGGACCCAGAGAAGCCATGGCCACCCACACTGGAGCTAGATGTTCCAGTACAGGTAGATCATGACTCCAACCAGATTTGTATCTAGAGGAGAGAACCAGACCCGAGCTGTGCAGTGTCAAGGCTCCAAGGGGAAGGGATGGATCCAATAACATCAGAGTAGATCCCAGCTCCACATATCCAGTTCAGATGCTTTGGCTGTGGGACCTGTTCCAATCTGAAGGCATGGATGCAGAACTGGTCAGGGATGCTGTCAAATTTGAATAAGCAATCTCTTCAGATCTGTCTCTGGAATTCTCAGTGCTGTCGGATCCTGGGACTCTGAAACCAAAGGAGAGATGAGAGTAGGAGATAACACTGTGTGGGTAGAGGCAGGGAAATTGTATCCAAAAGAAACTTAGGAGAATGAGCTGTAGGAGTGGAAGATGTTATAGGTTTCAGATCCAAGGGCTTGGGGTCCATAATGTGAGTTGTAGTGTTTGCTTGATATGATAATCAGATCCAATGGTTTAGAATACGAAGATTTTGGATCTGGAGTCTGTATTTTCAGGTCTGAATAAGTCAGATCCTATATTTTTGAAACTTTAGGAGGCAGTTCCGAAGAAGTCCTGGGAGACTTCGGCTATGCATGCTTCCTATGCTTCGAAGAAGCTTTAGTGGTTTTACTGCAGGTTGGAGCCCCTGAAGAAGATGTAGTGGAGAGAGGAAGTAAACCCTTAAGGATAAGTTTACTGTGCCTGTCAACTAAAGCTCTTGTATTGAAATTTGTATATATTGAGCAGTTTGTATTCAGATTAGCCGCTCCTAGATAATATAAACACTCCTTGTGGGCATCCAAGTTACAGATTTTATGTCCACAAGAAGTGCATTTTTTAAATCCTGTCATCATGTCAGCGATGACAATACAAGGAAAAAAAGAGGGAGAAATATGAAAACAAGATTTTTTTAACAGAAAAAATTGACAACAGTGGTAATTAGGGATTGCCCCGTTCAAAGGGTAGGAGGGACAGAAAGAGTATAGAAAGAAAAATTACCAACTATGGTAAGTTAAATAATTACTGTAAAACTATAGTATAGACTCTCCTGATGCAAAAAAAAGAAACCAAAGACTAAGCGGGAGGTTTATAGTAAAAGAAGGAAATTTTAGATAAGGATATTGAACTTTTAACTTACAAAAAAGTTGAAAAACTCAACAAAACGCTGAAAGAGAAGGACCCTACATCTGAGGTTTGTGCGATGACAGCAAATGAGATCTGTGGTATTTAAGATGGACTAGGGGATTATGGGTAGAGGGAGGACCTTGAGAGTTGGATTCAAGTCTGAAGTATGCATCTGGGTTGCATCTGACGATCGCATTCGTAACCCATTCGTTGAGGAAGAATGAAAAGGAAAACATCAGATCTGTAAATAAAGGCCAAGAATAGAAAAAATATAGAAAGAACTTTCAACTTTCACAGAACAATCTCTCTTAATCTTTTTTCAGGTGCTCTCTCTTCATTTGGTAGCCAACCCAATTTCTAATATTATTTATTAATGTACCCCATAGCCACTACTTTTCTAAATATAGTATTCTTTTAATATTTATGCAATATTGCTTTATTTGTACAATACTTCATTTTCAGGCAGTAAATGTTTTAAAAAATAAATAATAATTTTATAAAAAGCACTTATAGGAAAATGAAAAAGGTTAACTAAAAAAAATATCACCTCTGGCTATGATGTTAGTAGCAAGAAATTTACACTTGTGCATCATATCTACCATAAATCGTGCCTAAAACTGAAAATTCCACATCATTTTAAACAGCAAATGATCATATTTTTTCATCTTAGGTCCTGCTCACTAAAATATTAAGAGTTGCTACACATGGCATTGAAGACAAGGCTTGCGGATTTTCTAAGCTCTCACATATTACTTAACTATTTGAAGTTATAATACTGTACAGTAGTTGAACCAGACAGTCTCCAGTTTACCCATGCTTGTGCATGCCATGTCTGAATTATCATCTTACCACTATCGTCTCTTTAATGGTCTCTTATGTATGTAGGAAATACTCCTGCACTAAGTAAATATATTTACTAGTAGTATTGAAAGATTCCACCTGTATTTTGAAACTGTAGAGTTCAGTAAATATTTTTGATAATTTTTCTCATGATTTCTGACTTTTTCATGACTTATTTTCCATACTTTACATGCCGTATGTCTTAAGCTCTGTTGTGGTTAAAAATTATTCCTGAATTATTCCATGCACTCAATTAATAAATCAGTAAAGTATGTCACCATGTTTTATACCTGATTAATCTATATCTGCTAGTTGTCAATACTATTTTGGAGTGCAGTAATATTAACAATGTTATAAAATGGAAGTTTAACAATAGTTTGCCTTTACTCACAGAAGTTGTTTATGTAAAGCAATGTATACAACTTTCCCCTAAGATTCACTTTCTAGTACACATAAAAAGAAGAATGAAGATTTAGTTTGGTTGTGGGTGTGACCTGGGCCTTTAAACCCAACACATTCTGGCTAGGCTTACAAATGCCCTCAGGCAGGTAGCCTAGTATCTACCTATGAACCTATGAACATATTAGGCATACTGCTCCTTGACGGATCAAACAAAGGGAATACAAAAAAACAAGTATCACTTCTGTGAAGTAATGACAGAATGAAAGAAAATCAGAATAAAGTAATACATTTAGGTATACTGAGCCATCTATGTTATGAAGAACCCCTTAATAAACTTATACAAGGCTAAAAATTATAACATGTTCTGTCTATTTAAACAGCAGCGATCAACAATAAAATCTGGAAGCGCTATTTCATTTGGATGAATATTACAGCAATATATGCTACTCTGCCAAAGTAGGGATCATGTGATGATTTTTATTTCAATATATGTTACTTTCCAAATGTAAGGATCATCAACAAATATTTCCATGAAATCAGACCACTGAAAATACTCTTCCTGAACGAAGACTAATCCTGGGAACTGAAGTATTTTAGACATGTGGCAAAGCCACCTACACCTCTATACAGGAGATTATTTTCACTGTACCCCTTAATTACAGTAATCAATATTGCTACTACCATGGTATAGTGGAAAGAATGAAGTACAGAAGAGTTGAATAGCTACAAGATGATACAAACACTTAACATATGGACCTGTACATGCCCACAGGGGAACTGTATGCACAGTTTTCAGTCATGAAATCTGCTTTCTCCAGATCAGGCTTATTGAATTAAGATTAAATGAAAGGCCTTTGATACACCACCTGACCAACATATTTCTGATAAATATAAAAGCTTTACTTCTTCTTCAATTGTTTTAATAGAAAACTAGCTAAACATACAGGTGGGTAGTAGATACCAGTGACTGTACATTCACTACTCTACATCATAATGAATGTCATCTCATTAAGAATGTTCCCTTTATAGTAACAGAAAATATAGTTTCCCTGAGTACTGGTGCTTATATTTGATGCATACATGTGTTTGTATGAGACATGTGGGTGGAGGTAAGTGTCCCAGTACTCTGACACTGCTGCAATGGGAAATATATAACTTTTATCAAAACAAAGTAGTTGCAAAACTGATTATGTAAAGAATGTGTTACAGGGGGACACACATTCACCTTTGTGGCATATGCATATGTAGCTTATTTGTTTCAGTAAACTGACAGAGCACTGATTACTCTTGTTTCACTGAAATGACCTACTGGAATTCTATCACCTGACTCATGGAATCCTGCTTGGATTCCAACTTCATGAATCCACTATAGAATCCTAGCATTCATTTACCCTGTTGGGGCCTCCAGAGCTTACATGCTGTTGTTTGCAGACCCCAAAAACTCAACTGTAAAATGGCACATAAAATGAGATAGACACATATAAAATCATACCAGCATAATTTAATTATATCATGATCAACTGACCTGGATTTGCTGCTGTAATACGTTGATTTTATGCTGCTGTTGCAGGAGTTGCTGCTGTTGTCTGGCAATCTAGATGTCATGAAGGAAAGCAACATTAAACATAAATTATGAAATGTAAAATAATACTGCAACAGTCAAATAATGGTTATATGAAGCATGCATAGTCAGACTGCTAACATTTAAATGATGAAGTTATACTGTCAGTGTGGATATCTCTTTTTATGTAGAGCTTGTTATCTTCTCATAATACCCAGGACACAGTTATGTTCAGTTTTTTAATACTTGACCATAAAATGCATGAGAAGAATAGTATATGTAGAAGAACACTCCTGCCTACATGTGAAATATACAGTATTTTTATGTGTCCTGCCAAGAACAGCAAATGCCCAGCTGCATAAATTAAAAGTTTCATAAGTAACACTGAGGTAAAATGGGTAAGCAGTTTTAAAATGCCTACATTATTTTAAGCCATTTGCATATGATAGCACCTACCATTTACAGCAAAGGAATTAGGACACACACATTATTACTAAAGATAAAATGACATTTAAACTGCATCTCTATACTACAATTTGTATATTTGGTACCACAAAATATTTGCAGTTCTGATATAGTTCAAGCATATCATATTAAAGAAAATCAACATTTATGACAATTAAGTAACTGACTATCTGATGAAGTTGCTGTACCACAGCAACAAAAAGCGCTGCATAGCAATAAACGTATACAGTTTTCACTACTTGGAGCCTGTTGGATTCTATTTTTAGTGTGTTTTGACAATTACGTAAATCAAGTTATCTAGATGAATTTATCACAATAACCAGTGATATAATATCCTAGCTGATGAGTTGCATCCATGTCTTCTCGTGATAAACGCAAAATCCTTTACTGGTGGATCTCTAACAAGATATTTAAAATCTATTTTATGACTCTTTGATGCATGATACCATACAGTCTTTTGTAGGTCAAGAAGATTTTTTTTTCCACAGAGTCCTGTTTCATGACATGCCTTATTAATTCACAAATTATACATATCTCTTGTTCATATGACCTCAAAAGAATAATTATTAACAATTCAAATTTAACATGACATTAGCTGTGGCAGATTCTGTTTCATGTTGATTATACATAGAGCTTCTGTATAAATTCAGGTTGCATGTGAGATAATCTGTTAAAAAAGGGCAAGATAAAATGCCACCTAATGAATATATCAGGTATATTTTAACAATGTCCAAATGAGAGCACTTGTCTCAATGTTTATGTTTGATGTTTCTAGTTATCCATGCAAGTGTAAACAGCCACATGTGCATATAGACACAAGTGCGTGGGCATGCACACACACACACACACACACACACACACACACACATACACACACACACACACACACACACACACACACACACACACACACACACACACACACACACACACACACAGCAGGTAAAACTTTACAGTTATCCTATTTGCTCTGTTTACTACCTACCAAGATGACATGCTCCTAAATAGCTACACATTTTATTCTGTAAGGGTATGCATTGCAGCCTTCAGAATATGAGGCCAATTTGGGAGCAGATGGCAGGAAGCCAGACAGTAGATGTGTACTTGATCTACACCACTAAACAAAGAATTACTTTTACGGAGTGATACATTATCACAATATTTAATAACATAAGTATGTCTTCACTCTGAGCCCTGGAGGAAAACAGTCATGTAACAGATGTTTTGGGTATATATATATATATATATATATATATATATATATATATATATATATATATATATATTTTCTGTTGTTCACCTTTTTTGGAGCTGATTACTATCACAATGATTTAAATGCAATATATATATACTGAAATGCATAAAAAATAAGTATTTAATTAAAATTAAAGCTTTGTGCATCTATTGGTATCTGACATAATTAATGACCCAGCAGGTTTAAAATTATATTTTGGTTTATAAGCTGACTCGTGCAATGTCAAATGCTTCATATTTGCCATGAACAAATATCAGCATACCTTTCCGTGCTGTTAAAAAAATTAATTTAATTATTGGAATATAGGTCATATGCTTTCTACAAATTTTGAATATGCATGAATGCATTCCTTGTACAAGTTCATCTAACATATGTTTATCAGTACAGATCTTTTTAAGTGTGTTGCACATACAAAAGTTAGTGATATAATTCTGCACAGTCAACACATTTCAAACATAGCTGGTCTTTGTTTGTGTCTTTCGGCTTTTTCCTGGTTATGGGTCGCCACAGCGGAATTCCGGTCCGCTAATGATTGGTAGTGGATTTTTACGTATCGGGTTACCAGCCCTGACGCACAACCTTCAACGAAGGCACGCCCCATTCACATATGCCTCTACATAGAAGACGCTCTAGCTGAGAATCATAGCTGGTGTATTTTTTGTTATTAAATTCACAAATTCATTATGATGACAACACCTTAGTTAAAATACATACTCTGGTTAATTAAATTTCTAAGAGGAGAAAGAATGCAAATGTAATGACAGAAGCAATGTCACACCTACAATGGAGCCATCTGAAATGCAGTTATACCAACTATCAGGATGTAATGGAAGAAAATGTTTGCGCTTTACTTGACTACAAAACTTTGTGGAAATCGTACAATGAAGTCAAATGTATACAATTAGTATGTGTGTTGTAGAGTTAACTTATGGAAAGGAAGGCAGTAGTTATAAAACTGTAGGTAGTTTAATGTTTCGAGGAGGCCAATTTTGGTCTGTTTTGCAGTGCAAATTATTTTAAAATGAATAAAAATGGAATCTTATTAAAAAAATCTGAAATGCATGCTTAAACGGTTGCATTGATTCATTCAGTCTTTCATAACAAATGTTTCTAAACTATATGTTCCCTAGCCTTACTTTTATTACTAATATTCTTTTAGAAATACAATATCAGACAGATTATTACCACAAAAAAGCATCATGTTTATTATCAACAGTGGTTTAACACTTAAAAAAGTGAGAAAAGGCACTGAAACTCAATGTAGCTCATATTCTGATTCATTTTGCCAAATGTCCTAGCTACATGCTCGCTTCATTGAGCATGACAACCTAGTTTTAAGTGTCATTTAATTTTCATTTTGAAATATAATTATAAAGTGTTCACTGTAAGATATCACTCGTCTGCAAATGTGTCAAGATTAATTTGCGCCAGCTTATTCACAAGTGTCAATAGTTAATTGCTGTGTCGTCTCTGGATAGCTGAATGACATTTGAACTTCTGTTTTTTTTTTTTTTTTTTTTACAGTGCGTCAGATCAACCCATATTCATAAATGAAGGTAAACTCTAAAACATTTTAAATAACAGAAACCATAATTCATTAAAACTTTCATAGTGCACAGTCTTTTTATCCTACATAAATCACAGTTAGCTAGGGAAATAATTCCCATGACAATGCCATAGTGCCAAAATGTACCATTCATTTAAGTCCCTGAGGAAAGACTGCACTTGGATCAGTACTGCCAAATTACTATCATCTAATTAGCAAATATTTAGTCAAGGCCCTTCAAGCTGGAGGACCATTTTGTTTAAATACAAGTTAACCTGTTCCCTCTGAGGAATTCTAGGCATTTCAATTAGCTTTCCATTTTATCTATCTAGCTAGACTAGCTGTGAAGCATTTTGAAGCCAAAATTGGTAATAATATTGTCAAGGTTGGACACAACTTATTACTATTATCTGTTTTAGAATTTCTGTAGCAAAACTTCACTCAGATTTGTTCTTTCTCTAAAGGCATCTAGAAGCACAATAACTGAAAGAAGATAACTGTTGAATATGCAGTAACAATAATTTATTACTTTACATTGATCACAGTGATGATAATGATGATGATAAAAATAATAATATGCCACAAATTAAATACCATAATTTAATAACAATTAAATGAAACTAAAAACTGTAATTTTGTTGGAATGATGCATTGTGTAATCTTGATCTAGGACTAGACAGACTGTTGTCCCAAATGTATTATGACTGCCCTCCAGTACATGTGATGAGGTGCACAGCATATTTTTCATAAGTATAAATGGCTCACAGTTACATAGTCATCTTTCTGTGCTTCTACTTTTTTTCTTTCTTTCTTACATAGGTTCATAGGTAAGAAATAAGCCAGTTGCCTTTGTGGGCCATTTTAAGCCTAGCCAGTTTCACTTTTTGTGCCCAAATTAAACTATCCCATTTGGTTTACAGATTGGCTTTACCCGTCCCCATGGTCTATAATTATATTTTACCCCTAATGAGAATAACTGTGGTCATGTCATAGATAATCTGAAGGGACCCATGAATGTGAAAAGCACGTAGGAGCTTCCCTTTCCATTAGTAGTACAGAAGCATTCCTGGGGTAAATTTTCCATTTCCCACCCACAGATCCAAGTTGTGCTTGAATATGGACATGGATGAGCTTTGTTTTATGTGAATGAAGATTTTGTTCCAGACCAGTGGTATCTTCTGTGAGATATACCTGTCCCTCCATACTGTTCTTTTTATGTTACAGAAGAGGCTTAGATCCCTAGACCAAGTATTTTCTGATGTCATTTGACTTGGTGATGTGCATTAAATCCATCAGCATTATATTAATGTAAGCCTTGTACGGCAAACACAAGTCACCTCTTAGCAGTCTATAGGATAATGAGTATAGTGATAGGGCTTTGAGTCACTCCATGCAGGACATATTGTTAAGGCCTTATGTCATTTTCTAAGTATCTCTGAGGGTGTTCCAGTTGTTGCATGTGTCTGGACAGATACATGCCAAAGGGTGCATTATACTCAATGATTGGCCTAATGATGGCTGAATAAAGGGGGACAGTGAAACCATAGATCTACATGCAATCACATTTTTTATAACCTGTGTAATATACAAAGATATTTTTACAACAAAGGACACATGTTGTTCAAAAGTTAGGTCACTGTCTACATACATTCCAAAATACCAAACAACTAGGCATATTGTCAATGTTGTAGTTTCCTGGTGTAGATGACTTCCTAAAGGATATAATACTGCATTTTTTGGCACTTAGTTTCAGTCTATGATTTTGGCACCAGTTATTTATTTGGGACAATCCCAGCTGCAGGATGGCCAACATGTGTCCATTGTTGTAAGAAAGTTCTCCTATATTGCACAGCTTATAAACAAAGTAATTGTTTACAGACTGCAGAGGAGACCTGTACTTGGCATACAAGGCATCTTCCAACACAGTCCAGATGCATTTACTGAACATCAGCAAGTCCAACGGCATCAGAAACACTTGGTCTAGGAATCTAAACCTCTTCAGAAACATCAGAACAGTGGGTAATATATAGTTATCGGCAATAGGATGGGTAAGGCCAGGCTCTAACTATATGCAACAGGTTAATTTGAACACAAGAAAAAAACTGAAACTGGATTGGCATAAAGAGGCCCACAAGTCAGATAGCCTAGTACTAATCTATGAACCTATGAAACTTCCACAGGGAGAATCAAAAACTGATATCTCCTCTGAATCTGAATCAAAAATATGTGTTCCTTCAAATTTCTTTTTTTTTTCAAACACCTTTATTGAATTATCACTTGTGATATAGACAAATTTACATGTATATACAAGTAATCAAACTATATTAATATAACAAACATTATACTTCACATATATTGCTATATATCATATAACCTGAGCAATATTACATACATTACTAATTTCTGGGTTTTTTAAACAAGAAATATCTTCATTAAACCATCACTTACTACATAGTCAATCATACATTTATATAAATGAAAATAAACCACACCAATTATGTCCAGATTCAGAATCTTGAATCTCTTCAGGAAAAGAGGTATCCCTCTTCCTTTTATAAGAAACTATTTTATAAGACAGATCAATAGCCTAAATTATACCCTGAGCCATACCCAGTAAATTACTCCTGTCCAATGAAATTTGAGGAGTAGATACATGTTTAATTTTTTTGTCTCTGTTTTATAGGAAAATGGGGCTAACAGTGTTAATAATGATGACAGGGGCTTCCCCAGGGAGAAGCATAACATTGTGACAAAACAGGGAAGCCTCCCCTGTTCCCTCTCCCAGGACTGACAAAAGTGGTTCCCCTTTGTCTTCTGAGGGGACACCATGAGCTGCAGAGGATGTGGCTAACTCACAATATATAATGGCTGTAGGTGATACACTAGATGAATCCAAGCTAAGTGATAAGTGGTTCAATATACAACTAATGGCCACAGCAGAGTTTCCCACCTGTGGCTTATGCAAATTGCTAGCTTACTGTTGTGGTAAATGCTGTTTGCTTAACTTTTTCTTTTTGTGGCTGGAAGAAGGACAGACCATGGGACCAACAGTTTGTTCCATGGTCAAGCTGAAAATGAAGCCTCCTTCTTGGTGAAAACAAACAAAAAACATGGTGAAAAAGTGCTTAAAAGTCACTTTTATCACAGAAAAAAAGTAAAGAGCACTAAAATACATTTGCTAGCATCAGAAAGTAAAATAAACTCAACTTCTCCACAGAAAAAATGTTTTCTAGATACTTTAAACAACTTTTAAATTAAAGTGAAAAGAGTGCTTGTGTTTAAAAGAACAGTAGAGTTTTGTGACAGTCCATTAAAATACAAACTCCTAGCATTAAAATCACTTTCTTGAACAAAAGTGTTAAGACTCAATAAATATTTTAAAATGGATGTTTTTTTCCCCTAAAGGGAACTTATCTGACCAACTGAGGAACAGTACAAGCCAATCATTGATCTGAAACCCTCAGAGGAGCATACGTTTCAGTGGCAGGAATGCTCTGAAGGGCTTAGCACCCCTAATCTGTCTTTTTAGTCAGCTCAGTTTGATCTGACTAATGGCAGGAAATAACCCATATAGCTTAGGCTGCTGCAGCAGTGATCAATATGATGAACATCTAAATCTTCATCAAAGGAGAATTTACAATCTCATTTTTAAAATCACCTTCTAAGAATACAGCCAGGGAAAACCTCTTCAAAACAGTACCAGTGACTACAGCCTAGAAGAAGTAACAACTAAGTCATACGCACACATACCCACACACACACACACACACACACACACACACACACACACACACACACACACACACACACACACACACACACTAAGTAATGACTTAAAGCAGATGTTTTCTCACAAGCTCTAACTGCAGACAAAACATTCCTCACATTTGCACAATTATTCAGAACCAACTTTAGCATATAAGCCTGACAATTCAAAATTCTAAAAAAGTTGCAGAAGCATATACTTTTTCCCATACTTATTAATAATCTTCCCATCTGTATCAGAAAGCGTAGGACTGGAATTATCTAAATGTTTAGCAGCAGTAGGATTAACTAAAGTTATAGCTGCTGGGTCAGGTTTGGGAAGAGTGTATAGAAACATAAAAGACTGAGGAATTTTATACCCTGATTGACTTTCTGGAATATAGCAGGCAGTAATACGCACATCCTCCAAAGATGACAGAACTAGAGGAATGGGTGAAAGTTCTGAAAATTCCTTCTGTGAGAGTTTATAGTATTTTCTGAGGGACTGAGAAACCTCAGTATTCTCCCACTGAAAATACTGGCACATTCTGGAAATAGTCTCAGAGAAAGATACCCCTCCCGACAGGGAGAATCAGAAACTGAGCTCTCCCCTAAATGGAGAATACCCTCTATCTGTCCCTTCATCTCCCTGCCCAGATCCAGAGGCTTCAAACTCTTCATGTAAAGAGGTATCCCTCTTTCTTTTACAGAAACTACTTTATAAGAAGGACCAACTGCGGTGGTGGTGCTGCGGTAGCGTTGTCGCCTCACAGTAAGACGTTGTCCTGTTCGATTCCCAGCTAGAGCGTCTTCTGTGTGGAGACATGCGTGAATGGGTGTACCTTCATTGAAGGTTGTGCATCAGAGCTGGCAACTCGACACATAAAAATCTACTGCCAATCATTAGTGGACCGGAGTTCCGCTGTGGCGACCCCTAACCGGGGAAAAAGCCGAAAGACACAACAACAACTTTATATGTAGGACCAATGTCCTGAATTAACCCAGAGCCATTCCCAGTAATTTGAGGGGGAGCAGATGCATGTTTGGTTTTCTATTTCTTTTTGACAGGAAAAATGGGGCTGTTAGTGTCACTAATGGTAACAGCAGCTTCCCCTGAGATGGGTACATTTTGATAAAAAAAAGGAAGCCTTCCCTGTTCCCTTTCACAAGACCAACAGCAGTGACTCTCCCTGCCCACTGAGAGGACACCAACAGCTCCAGAGCATGTGCCTAGCCTCTGATCCATAGTGGCTACAGGGGATACACCAGAAGGATACAGGGTAAAATATAAATGGTCTGAGGTAAAACTTATGGCCATAGCTTAGTTACCCACCTGAGGCAGAGGCAAACTGTCAACCTGCTATGGTGCCAAAGGCTGTTTGCTTAATGTTTTCTTTTTTGTGGCTGGAAGGAGGACTGATCATAGGACTGACAGTTTATTCGATAGTCAAGCTGAAAATGATTCATCTTTCCCTGTGAAACAAGCAGCAAAGGCCAGTAAACCTTAAAATCTTTAAAAGTCACTTTTTTGACACTAAAAATAACTTTAAAAGACTCTGACAGCCCCAAAGAATAAAATAAACACAATTTCTTCACAGAAAAACAGTTTTTCAGTTATTTTTAAAAATTATACTCCCATGGCAGTCTGTTAAAAGACAAACTCCTAGTTTTAAAATAACTTTACTGAATAAGAAAGTGTTATCAAGCAAAGAATATTTTAAAACAGAATTTTTTTCCCCAAAGGGAACTTATCTGCTCAGCAAAGAAACAGCAGAAGCTAACCACAGATCCTTGAAATTCTCAGAGGAGCATACTTTTTGGTAGCAAGAAAGCTCTGAAGGGCTTGGCACCCAAACCTGCCTTGTTAATCAGCTCTTCTCAAACTGACTGATGGTTTTGGCCCATGGAAGGTGCCCTGAAGCTTTGGAATCTGGCCAGCTGTTATATGTTATGAAAGATATTACCCATATAGCTAAGGTTATAGATGAACATCTATAATTTTGTTCATGCTGACTACATATATTCTCTCATTTTATAATTCCACTTAAAGTTAATTGTGGCTATGTTTACCTTGTAAAACGTAGTTACATGTAGGGCATTCATAATCAGGAAAGTACAGTTTTGTACCTACCATAAATGTAGATGTTCGAAGATCCACATTGCTGCAGTCCTTACATATGGGTAGTCCGCTGTCCTCGGTCGGCCCGAATACCAAAGTATTAGGCTGACGTCGGTCAAGGCGCTTTAAACTGACATCAGGACGTCAGGGTACAAAAGCGCATGACCGACGTCATTTCCTCAGTCTTTTCTTGCCCCAGATGTCAGAAGGCCCTAACAAGACAGGCCAAAGCCAAAACAGCAAAACAACCAACCACCGTGCACTAACCATATTTACAATATGTACAACACAAACCACACCACCACCTTCAACAACAGAGGGAAGGAGGGAGGGTAATTGGACTGCAGCAATGTGGATCTTGAACATCTACATTTATGGTAGGTACAAAACTGTACTATGTTCTTCATCTCACATTGCTGCAGTCCTTACATATGGGTAGAATCCCAAAGCAGAGGTAAGGAGGATGGCAAAACTATAAAGCATTAGGAGCTGCCAACATGCCTTGTAAAATTGCAGTTGCAAATCCAGCCCTAGATTTAGAGTAAAGTGGAAGGTGGTAATGCTTAGAGAAAGTATGCACTGAACTCCAAGTAGCTGCTTCCAAAATATCTTTAGTAGCCACCCCTTAAAAGGCTGTAGAAGTGGCAGTAGCCCTAGTGGAATGAGGCCTAATCCCAGCTGGAATCTCCTTACCATGATGGGAATAACAGAAAGCAATACAAAACCAATCCACTTAGAAATAGTTTGTTTTGAAACAGGTTTGCCCTGAGAACCCAAAGCAAAAAAACAAACAACTGCTGAGACTGCCTGAACCCTTTAGTTCTGCTCAAATAATATCGCAACTGTCTGTGAATATCCAAAGTGTGCAAAATCTTTTCCCCTTTATTTTGGGGGTTTGCATAAAAAGTAGGCAAATGAATAGTTGGGTTTAAAGCCACACTAGAAACCACTTTAGGCATAAAAGAAGGGTTAGTAGACACCCTATCCTTGTGGAAAATTAAGAAAGGCTCAACTGCCATAAGGGCCTGTAATTCAGAAACCCTTCTCGCAGAGGTAATGGCCAACAAAAAAGCAGTCTTCCAAGATAAATATTTCAACTCTGCCAAAGCTGCAGGCTCAAAAGGTTGTAGAGTGAGTTTCTCCAACACAAAATTGAGATCCCAAGCAGGAGTAGGAGCTCTACGTGGGGGTCTTATATTCTTTGCCCCTCTAAGGAATTGCTTAAACAAAGGCTGAGAAAATATTGGTGGGTCACAGTCATAGTGAGCAGAGATTGCTGCAGCATGAACCTTTATAGAGGAGAAGGACAAACCTTTGTCCAATAACTCAGTAAGGTATTGAGCGCCACACTTAAATTAGGTTTAGAAACATCAAAGTCCTTTGCTGTACTCCAAAATAAAAATCTCCTCCATTTATCTTAAACTGTCCTTGTACTAGGCCTTCTGGCCTCCAAAATAACATTCAAAACTTGTTGTGGAAGCTGAGACCCTCCAGGGTTTAAACCAGAATATGCCAGGCTGTCAGATTTAGAGAATGAAGTTTGACATTGAGTAAATGACCGTTCTCCTGAGACAGCAGGTGAGGAATCGAAGGCAAAGGCCATGGAGGCTCCTGTACCAGACTTCTCAGTAATGGGTACCAGTGCTGTCGAGGCCAATCTGGAGCTATTAAAATCATGTTTGGCTTGTCCTGTCTGATCTTCAGCAGTACCTTTGGGAGGAGAGGCAGAGGTGGAAAGGCATACACGTGAAGATTGCTCCAATTGAATGAGAGAGCATCCACTTTCCAAGCTGAGGTGAAACCTTTTTGTGCAAAACTTTGGCAGCTGGTAATTTAGTGGAGAAGCGAACAGATCTATGTCTGGAGTTCCCCATAACACTGTCAACCTCTGGAATACATAAGGATCCAATTTCCACTCGTGGGGATCCATAATTTGTCTGCTCAACACATCTGCTAAGGAGTTCTGTGCTCCTGGCAGAAACCTTGCCTGAAGATTTAGCTGTAAACTGAGAGCAGTCTCCCACAAAATCATTGCTTGTTTGCATAGAGGATAAGAATGTTCCCCTTGCTTGTTGATGTACCACATGACAGTTGTGTTGTCTGTTTGAATCAACACCTGCCCTGGAAGAAGTAAATCCTTGAAAGCTATCAATGCAAATTGGACTGCTAACATCTCCTTCAATTTGATATGTAGATGTTGAAGTCTGGCAGGCCACGTGTCTTGTATCCATTTTCCATTTAGATGAGCTCCCCAAGCTTTGTCTGAGGCATCTGTCGTTAAAATCTGACTCGCCTCTGGCGGGTCACAGAGAGTCCCTTGTTTAGGTGACATTCCTGAGCCCACCACAAAAATTCCTTTTGAATGCAAGGTATTATTTGAATGACAGTGTCCAAATCTTGGCAGTGCTGTGTCCATACATTCTTGAGATACCATTGTAGCTTCCTCATATGCAGTTTGGCATTGGGAAGTACCAGAATACAAGATGCCATGAACCCCAAGGCTTGAAGGACTGTCCTTGCAGTCAGCCTGGACTGATGAAACAACTGGTGGAAGTAAAGAAAGATTCTTTTGTTTGTCCGGGGTCAAAAGGCCATCTGGGATGCTGTATTCAGTCTCACACCCAAGCACATGTCCTGAGAGGGTACTAGACTGGACTTTATTTAGTTCACAGAATACCCCAGGCATCTCAACACTGCCATCACATACTGTAAATGATGAAGAAGTTCGTCCTTTCTTGGGCCAGTATCAGGCAATCGTCCAAATAAGGATAGATTTGTATTCCTCTTAGCCTGAAGAAAGCCACCACTGGAGCCAGAACCGTGAACACTCTGGGCACAGTAGATAAGCCAAAGGGCAATGCAGAGAACTGATAATGTGAAGTCCCAGCCCGCAGATACTTCCTGCAACTGGGCCTGATAGGAACATGAAGGTAAGCCTCTTTGAGATCCAGAGTCACCATCCAGTGATCTTTGCCCAGCAGAGGTAAAAGCTGTTGTAACGTTAACATTTTGAACTTGGGAATGTCCAGATATGTGTTGAGGATGGATAAATCCAAAATTGGTCTCCACGTGTTTCCTTTCTTTGGTACTAGAAACAGGCGAGAATAAAATCCTAGGCCCACTTCTGGCAGAGGAACCGTTTGTATGGCCCCTATTTGAAGTAGTAGAGAAATTTGTTTGCGAGCCTCTAGTCTTTGTTGAGGAGGAACGTCCGGCATGCCTTTGAAAGGAGGCAAGGTATGGAAATAAAACTTGTAACCCTGGTGAATGATATCCAATACCCATTTGTCTTGGGTAATCAACATCTAATTTCCCTTGAAGAGTGCTAACCTTCCTCCCAAAGGTGCTGCCAGGCAAGAAGGATCTGGCAGCTGAAAAAGTAAGTCATTGGGCCTGTTTACGAAAGGACTGGCCCCTGCCCTCACCCGAAGATTGTGCAGGTGAACTCCCTGTTCTAGGCCTGAAAGAACTCTGAGCTCTGCCCCTGCCACGTCTAGATCTACCCCTAGACTGAGAATCATAAGAAGGATACGTCCACCCCTTAGCAGGCCAATTCCTACTAAACTTGGAGGCTGAACTTTCAAAAATCCTTAACAGCCTGCATAGACTTAGCCTTGTCTTCCATTTTCTTCAAGACTGATTCCACAGGTGAACCAAACAACACATCAGACTGCAAAGGAGCATCCAAAATCCTTGTCTTAACATGGTCAGATAAATTCTGATCCATTAACCAGGCGTGCCTGGAAACAACTGAGCCAGTGGCTGCCACCCTAGGCAGGCCTGCACAGCATCAAAACCACACTGTAATGAATGCTTACCCACTTGTTCAGAGACATGCACCAAATCTTGCAACTCTTTACACTCAATGCCTTCCAGAGCATCCACCTTAGACTTCAATTGAGAAAGAAGAAAGTTTTGATATTTCAACATATGAAACTGGCAATTCAAAGCCCTAGCTAAGGTAGAAGATGTATAGACCTTCTTTCCCCATCTATCCAAAGCTCTGGCTTCTTTATCTAGAGGAACCGGATTTTTACAACAGAGGCCTTGACACCCTTAGGTCCCTAGGACTCTTATAAAGATATTTATGAGCCTCAGGCACCCTGTAATACCTATCCGGTTTAACAGGAGCCTCTGCAAACACATCTTCCAAATGTTCCCTCATAGAATGAAGTGTCTAAGAAAAATCCTCTGGAGGAGAAGCAGAAGGAGTGGAATCATCTGCATCAGAATCAGAATAAGGAGAATACTCCTGCAAGTCTTCAGCTGAAGACTCTGAAATATCAAGCCTGCTCAAAACTTCCCAACTCTGGCTCCACCCTAGGCCTCTTATCAGGAGGCATAGAACCTCTAATCAGAGTAATTAAATCTTCTGCCATTTTAAGCATGTGCTTCTTAGGCACAGACCCTGCTGAACTAGGAGTGACACCAACAGAAGCTGAAACTGGCCTGCCTCTGGGAGAAGCCTTGGAAACAGAAGGAGAAGGCCTAACCACCCTAGGAAGGGAGTGCAGCCCTTCAGCCTGACCTGCCTCCTAATCAAAGTCTCCCCTGAGACTCCAGAGAAGTCTCCGGACAACTCATCTTGCCTGGGTTTAACTGTTTTGTCTTTCCAGCCTAGCACAATCCAACCTTAAGCAATAGTGCATTTATTGAACCTAGCACAAGCGACGACACCACCAACGTGCTCAGGCCCCAAACAAGGAATACACAAAGAATGATAATCCCTATGCGGTATCTGTTTCCCACAAAATACAGTTATTCACTTTTCTGACATCCGGTAAAACACTGAGGCAAGAAAAACCAAAATAATGGTCTGAAACTGACCATGCGGCAAATGGCGTCGGTCATGCGCTTTTGTACCCTGGCGTCCTGATGTCAGTTTAAAGTGCCTTGAGCTGACCGAGGACAGCGGACTACCCATATGTAAGGACTGCAGCAATGTGAGATGAAGAACATCCATATGTATGAAGCTTAAATGAAAGCAAACTGGCACACCTTGGGAGTTTTTATGAATAACATGATTTTGAGGTTGAAAATATTAAAATTGTTTAAATATTGCTTGAGACTGTTCAAGCAATATGCTTCTGTATTTCAGGTATTACTTAACTACTGTGATTCAGTACATGAATACTTCAGTTTGAAGTTTAAACTTCATTGCTGTTACATTTAGCCACTGTTTGCATCACAAAAAATTATCATTCAGAAATGTCTAGGGTTCTCGCTTTTTTTTTCCAACTTATATTTTATTGCATTTTCAGATTTAAATGTTAACAACAATGAAAAAAAAAACAGCACACTTCTTCTTCTTCTTCTTTTGGCTGCTCCTGTTAGGGGTCGCCACAGCAGATCAACTGTTTCCATTTCTTCCTGTCCTCTGCATCTTGCTCTGTCACACCAACCACCTGCATGTTCTCTCTCACCACATCCATAAACCTTATCTTAGGACTTCCTCTTTTCCTGTTACCTGGCAGCTTCATCCTTAGCATCTTTTTCCCAATATACTCTGCATCCCTCCTCAGCACATGTCCAAACCAACATAATCTTGCCTCTCTGGCTTTGTCTCCAAACCTTCCAACCTGGGCTGACCCTCTGATATACTTATTCCTAATCCTGTCCATCCTCATCACACCCAGTGCAAATCTTCACATTTTCAACTCTGCCACGTCAAGCTCTGACTCCTGCCTTTTTGTCAATGCCACTGTCTCCAACCCATATAGCATAGCTGGTCTCATTACCCTCTTGTAGACCTTCCCTTTCACTCTTACTGGTACTCGTCTGTCACAAATCACTCCTGACACTCTTCTCCACCCACTCCATCCTGCCTGTACTCTCTTCTTCACCTCTCTTCCACACTCACCATTACCCTGAACTGTTGATCCCAAGTACTTAAACTCATCCACCTTCGCCACCTCTACTCCCTGCATCCTCACCATTCCTCTATCCTCCCTCTCATTCACACACATATATTCTGTCTTAGTCCTGCTGACCTTCATTCCTCTTCTATCTAGAGCACATCTCCACCTCTCCAGGGTCTCCTCCACCTGTTCCCTACTCTCACTACTGTCATCTGCAGACTCCTGTCTGATCTCGTCTGTCAACCTGTCCGTCACCATTGCAAATAAGAAAGGGCTCAGAGCTGATCCTTGATATAATCCCACCTCCACCTTAAACACATCTGTCACTCCCACCGCAGACCTCAACGCTGTCACACTACCCTCGTACATATCCTGCACCACTCTTACATACTTCTCTGGCACTGCCAACTTCCTCATACAATACCACAACTCCTCCCTAGGCACCCTGTCATATGCTTTCTCTAAATCCACAAAGACACAATGCAACTCCTTCTGACCTTCTCTGTACTTCTCCATCAACACTCTCAGAGCATCTGTAGTGCTCTTTCCTGGCATGAAACCATACTGCTGATCACTAATCATCACCTCCCTTCTTAACCTAGCTTCCACTACTCTTTACCATAACTTCATGCTGTGACTGATCAGTTTAATCCCTCTGTAGTTACTACAGCTCTGCACATCACCCTTATTCTTAAAAATCGATACCAAACCACATTTTCTCCATTCCTTAGGCATCCCTTCACTTTCCAAGATTTCATTAAACAATCGAGTTAAAAACTCCACTGCCATTTCACCTAAACACCTCCATGCTTCCACAGGTATGTCATCTGGACCAACAGCCTTTCCATTCTTCATCCTCTTCATAGCTATATTTACTTCCTCCTTGCTAATCCACTGCACTTCATGATTCACTATCTGCCCACCATCCAACCTTCTCTCCCTCTCATTCTCTTCATTCATCAACCCCTCAAAGTACTCTTTCCATCTGCCCAACACACTCTCCTCACTTGAATACGTTTCCCTCATTATCCTTTATCACCCTTACCTGATGCACATCTTTACTAGCTCGGTCCCTCTGTCTAGCCAATCAGTACAGGTCCTTTTCTCCCTCCTTAGTGTCCAACCTTTTGTACAACTCTTCATACACCTTATCCTTAGCCTTCGCCATCTCTCTTTGCCATGCACCTCATCTCCTTATACTCTTGTCTACTTTCTTCATCTCTTTGACAATCCCACTTCTTCTTCGCCAACCTCTTTCTCTGTATACTCTCCTGTACTTCTTCAGTCTCCTTGCCCTCCTTCCTCTTTCCAGATGTCACACCAAGCACCTTTCTAGCCTAGCTCTGCTGTAGTTACATAGCTATTTGTTAACTCTTAGCTGCCACCCAGTGCCTGTCTTAACTCTTCCCTGAACATCACCTCACAATTACCCTTTTTCAATTTCCACCATTTGATCCTTGGTGCTGCCCTCACAGTCATCCTCCTCTTCTTGATCACCAATGCCATCCTACAAACCACCATCCAATGCTGTCTAACTACACTTTCCCCTGCCAACACTTTACTGTCTCCAATCTCCTTCAGACTGGCCCTTCTACATAAGATATAATCTACCTGTGTGCATCTTCCTCCACTCTTGTATGTCACCCTATGCTCCTCTCTCTTGTTAAAATATGTATTCATCACAGCCATGTCCATCCTTTTTGCAAAATTTACTACCATCTGACCTTCTGCATTCCTTTGCTTAACACCATACCTACCCATCACTTCCTCATCCCCTCTGCTCCCTTCATCAACATGCCCATTGAAATCTGCTCCAATCACCAGTCTCTCACCCTTGGGTACAGTCATCACCACTTCATCCAACTCACTCCAAAATTTTTCTTTCTCATCCATCACACACCCAACTTGTGGAGCATATGCACTAACAACATTCATCATTTCACCATCAATTTCCAACTTCATAAACATCACTCTATCCGACATTCTTTTCACCTCCAAAACACTCTTAGCATACTGTTCCTTCAGGATAATGCCTACGCCATTTCTCCTCCCATCTACACCATGATAAACAATTTGAAACCACCTCCAATACACCTAGCCTTGCTCCCCTTCCATCTGGTCTCTTGCACACACAATATACCAACCTTCCTTCGGTCCGTCATATCAGCTATCTTTCTCCCTATACCAGTCATACTGCCAACATTCAAAGTTCTGACCCTCACTATCACAGTCCTAGCCTTTACCTGCCTTTGGGCATGCCTTCCCCCTCTTCTCCTCCTTCGGCTAACAGTAGCCCAATTTCTGCCAGTACCCTGTTGGCCAGCAGTACTGGTGGCGGTCGTTGTTAACCCGGGCCTCGACCGATCCAGCATGTATTTCTTTACTGTTTTCTGCATGTATGATTTGGCAAAATTTTACGCCGGATGCCCTTCCTGACACAACCCTCCCCATTTATCCGGGCTTGGGACCGGCACAAAGAAATGCACTGGCTTGTGCATCCCCAGTGGCTGGGTTCATCCACTCATACAATGAAAGAAAATGAAAAACATTATACAGACATTTAACATAAATCGCCTATATCATCCTGTCATGACAGAAGAAAAAAGAACTGGTTATCTACTATATACTAAATGACATCAGCCAACACAATAAGACATTTATCTAAATAAACCGAGGTAATACAGACATAATATTAGGAAACAAAAGGTGACCAGTAGATAATATAAGAAGTAAATTAAACCTTTGAACTCAACTATTTACAACTGTACAAATAATGCCACTAATAGCTGAGAGATAAACTTTTACTAATCGTATGTTATTTTACAATGAATTATGCTGCTTAGACATTTTATTTCAAAGTTATTAGATAGAGGGTCTTCCATACCAAATAATGTGGGTAATTACATAGTTATAACATAGATATTTATTATTCTAATATGTGGTCTAAGATATTTTTCCATATTTTTAGCAATTGTATTTGTTTCTTTTTATCATTAATCATGAGTTTGTGTGAGATTATGTAAGTGTGGGCCATATTCGTAAATTCTCCCCAGTTTAATTTGGATCTGTCTATCCAGTTTTGAGTAATATATAACTTGACTAGTTCAAATATGGGGATCAGAATTCTTAAATCTGATGTGGGTACATGAAGTGAGTTAACATGTAGAATCGCAAATTCCCAGGATAATGTAGATTTCCCATAACCCATTTTGTCAAGTTTAATTTTTAATGAGTCCCAGAGGTTATCTGCAAATTTGCAGTACCAGAGGATATGTAATAAGTCTGCTATTTTTGATGGACAGAAGGGGCAGAAAAGTGAGTTATTCGGGAAAAACTTATTTATTCGTTCTGGCATGTAATAGGCATTATTGTTGACCATTAACTGGGTGTAAGTCAATTTCATGTAGAGAGTGCATTTGTATTAAACCATGCTTTTGAAAGCTGAGCATTAGTTATTTCTGGATTCTTGTCTTTTCAGTATTGAGCAGATGTAAAGGTGGACTGGTATTTTATAGAGGTGCTTAACTTGTATGTAGCTGACAGCATTTTGTTTGGAAGTTTTAAGAACTTGACTAAGGCCTGTGTGTTTGTTATTACATTTTCTATTTCTTATGGGATGTCCCTGAAGATAGATATCTTTTCCACCAATTGTCTCAATATTATTGTGTATTTGTTATTAAGGTTGAGATGTTGTTTGATATCTTTTAATGACCTGTTTTTAAGTCTATATGGATCCCAGACTGTAAGATCTTTGATTTGTAGATATTGATCTAGGTTGATCATTTAATTTCCTATTTTTAAATTTGGGTTCAAGTGTATTGGCTGTAATAGGGTTAAAGCAATTTTTAGTTGTAGGTCTGACGGAAGCGATGGAAAGGTTTTGATTTTGTGTTTAATGGAGGCATGTCGTTTTATATCTTTTAGGTTAGATCCATCTATAAATGGTATGGATTTAGGATTTATATTAGTCTTTAAAACATGAGCGTGCCATACATTAACCCATTTTGGAAAGTATTCCGCATATTTTGGGATGTGGTCGACTATTAAAATAAGTCTATTTGCACATATTAGATCATAGTAGAGTTTAAAGTCTGGTAACCCCAGACCTCCTTTGTTTTTATGGAAAAGAAGTTTTGTTATAGCTATCCTTGGGTTTTTTGGAAACCATATGAACTTAGTTAGTATTTTATTGTTTTTTTTAAAGAAGTTGGTAGGAATAATAGCGTTGGTAGCATTAAATCGGTATAATATTTTTGGTAAAATATTCATTTTAATTACTGCCACTTTTGATAGAACTGAAAGTTTCATTAGTTTCCATCTGTCCAATTCATTTTCTATGTTAGTCCAGGTTTTAAGAAGATTATTTTGGTAGGAGTCTTTTTGGTTATGTTCGAAGTTAATTCCTAGGTAGCGGAATGCTTTTTTAACTTTAATTTCTGTGTCTGGGAGAGGGAGGAGATTTTGTCCTAATGGGTTGATTTGAAATATGAGGGATTTAGATGGCTTTACTTCATAGTTGGAGGCTTTTGAGAAGATGCTGATTGTTCTTATAATCTTACCTAAGTCCGTGTTAGGTCTTTGAAAATAAATGATCAGGTCATCATCAAATGCTGAGATTAAAAGTTTATTATTAAGTATTTTAGGTATATGGTGAAATTTGTTTTGCGCCAGGTAGATGAATAGGGGCTCTATATATAGATTAAAAAGATAGGGGGGTAGGGGACATCCCTGTCTTGTACCATTTACTAGTTTTATTTTATTGGAGATAAGTTTATTTATGACCAATGTGGTGTAAGAAGACTTATATAGTGCTCTGATTTTTTCTATAAATGTATTTAGGATATTAAATTGTTTTAGAGTCAAGAAAAGGAATTCAAGGTTGACCCTATCGAAAGCTGTGGTAGCATCTAATGCCAAAAGGCATCTAGGAGATTTGTCTTTCTCAAGAAGATGTATGGCTGCATCGATGGTCAGGGTGTTATCCCATTTTTGTCTCCTTGACATAAAGCCAGACTAATCTGGGGATATAATTTTAGGTAATAGTTTTTTAATTCTATTTGCTAGGACCAGGGAGTCGATTTTAATGTCAACATTTATGAGGGAGATAGGTCTATAATTAAATGGGTTGGTATTGTCCGCATTTTGTTTATGAATAAATATAGTTTTAGAATTGTTTAGGTACAAATCTTGGAAGCCATGCTTGCTTATATGGTTAAAGATTTTACCTAGGATGGGGGTCAGTTTAGGAGCAAATAACTTGTAAAAATTTGATGTGAATCCATCAGGGCCTGGTGCTTTATTACTTTTTAGGCATTTTATTGCTACTGTGATTTCCTCTGTATTAAAAGGAGCTTCTAAAAGCAACACTTGTTGGTCTTCAATCTTAGGGAATTTAAGATCTTTGATGAGACTGTTAAAGTTCTCTAATGAAGGGGTATTATGAGGTCCATACATTTTCTTATATATTTTTTCAAATATCTGTATTATTTCTAGAGTATCCATGTAAATTTCATTATTATATAAGATTTGTGAAATTGTTGTGGGAGTATGATATATGTTAATTAATCTTGCCAGAAGCTTTGTGGGTTGTTGTGCCCAATGGATTCCAATTTCGTGGAATGATAAGTTCTGAGAATGGAGTATGTATAGTTCTTTTTGTTGGGCAAGGAGTTTTTTTTTCCAATTCAGGTGAAAATTTATGTTGGCGCGATACTTCAATTTTACAGATTTCATTTTTTATCGAGTTTTCTTTTTCTTTAGTAAGTTTTTTTATAGTAGAAGGCTTTTTGGATCAGTAATCCTCTAATTTTGGCCTTATACACCACCCATATAATGTCAATTTTGATGTCAGAAAGGGACAGATTTGAATATAATTCCTCTAATTCTTTGTTAATATCATTTATCATTTCTTTGTCTAAGAGGTTATGGTTTAATGTACAAGTGAAGGATTTTTCATTCTATAATGGGTTGGTTACTGGGGTTATATTTATAGTGTTCTTAGAGTGATCCGAGAGGAATCTTGGACAAGATGAGTATACAGTTTTATCATTGATTAAGGAGTTAGAAATTAAGAAAAAATCAGTCCTAGACCAGGTCTTATAACATGGAGAGTAGTATGTATGTGCACATATTGGTGGAGTGGGATTTTGTATAGTAAGAATCACATAGGCAATAGTCTGGCCTCAAATCTTCTAGTGGTCTCAATGCTCTCTTATTATGGAATTTGTTTTAGCTAGTTCTGTCTTTTGCAGGGTCATTGACCATATTCCAGTCACCTCCTATTACATATTCACGATTCGGAAATTTTGATAGCAGGTTGTATATTTGTATAATAAATTTGTGTTGACTGGCACAGGGCCGATATATATTCAGGAAAATGGTAGGTCTATTTGATATGGAGTTGATGGTTTTAAAGTAGCACCACCTACCCTATTTGACCATATCCAAATCTATTACCTTTTCTTTAAAAGATTTTTTAAAAAGAATAGCTACTCCTTTTGAGTTAGTCTTCCTCCCTGAGGCAATAATTGAAGATATCCATCTTTTATCTCTGTCTTTATTCCAATCCACATCTAACAAGTGTGTTTCTTGCAAAAAGGTAATGTCTAAGTTGGACTGGTAAATTAAGTGTAATATTCATTTTTTTATTTTTATCCTGTAGGCCTCTGATATTCCAAGAGCTTATTTCACACATTTACATATAGTGAGTATAAGTTCTAGAAAAATAAATGTAATACTTGGAAGATTCTCTCTCCAATATGAATGTACATATATACAAGTCATAGATTAGGATTATTGAATCTATTGTGGCCCTAGAGTCTCTCATTACCCCTAATGTGCCTAGCCACATACCTATTACATCCAAGAGACTATTCAAAAGAACAAACAGTATTCTAAGTACTAGAGCAGGAGGATATTGGTTTGTTTGAAATAGTAGCCACTGTAAAAAAAACATATATACATAATATACATAATAAACTCAGCAATACAAGATGTGAAAAACCACTCCAAAAAAAAAACACTCTCAACATCCTTGCCCCATTTATCATGATAATTAATTTTTCCTGATTCTGATATGATAGGACCAGATTTTACATATCTTACATCTATTGATAACTGGAAGTATTAATGTAAGATACCATATGGATTACGACCTTAGTAATAATGGCAGCAATTATTTCATTAAGCATCACTTAATGACATTGTAACACAACTAACTAGACTAGGCTATACCATGCCTCACTTCTAAACCATGTTGTATATTCGTTTTGCAAAAATAGAAGCTGTATTCTAGTGAACATGCATCAGAGCATCAGAGAGTTATGTTGGGCATATATACATTATCTATTATATGCCCAACAGTACTAATGACTGATAGCATATGAATTATGACCTTAGTAATAAGGTAAACTTTAGTTTCATTAGGCACCCCTAGTGACATTATAGCACAACTAACTAGTCTCAGGTATATCATGTCTCCTTTCTAACCCATGGTGCATGTTCCTTTAGCAAAAAGAGAAGCCGTATTCTAGAGAACATGCATTACTATCATTAGAAAGTTACTTTGGGCTTATACAGATTATTTATTATATGACTAGTAGAGGATTATACTGTAACCAATTTCAATTACTGTGTAAGAAGAGAAAGAGAGGGAAATATATATATATATATATATATATATATATATATACATATATACACACACACATACATACACATACATATACATACATAAACACACACCTGTACATAAATCTTAACTCTGTCTGATATATGGCATGTATTGTACAGTAACGGTCATGTTCTCTTTTGATTAATTGGCCTTACATATACTGGTGTGGGAAAATACACAACCTGCTGACTACATTCATTATACAATCAGACATTCAGAGCCTGATAGCATTTGTTCCCACTTGTTGCACTACAATCAACATTCTTCTGTAAGATGTTTATTTCTATCAATATTAAAATGCTTTTTAACACTTTACAGAAGCAATAGTGACTCAAAGTTATACGTTTTACCGTTTTGATATCCTAATTGGAGAGAGAGAGAGAGAGAGAGTCAGAGAGAGTGCAAAAAAAAAAAAAGCTGTGTTAGTTTGTTGGCGGCTACAATATATCACCCCACCCTCTTTTATTTTTGATTTCCATCCTGTTTCCCTTTATTTTCTTCAGTAATTAAGCAGAAAATAGTCCATTTTATTTTCTCTTAGTGTAGAGCTCCGAGGATGCAAGTGGCAAGAAGTCAGCTTGAGAAGTGTGTTACAGTTATCTCTTTCCCCTGTTTAGCCATAGATTTGAGGTAGGACCAAAAAGTTCAGCTTGCTGTTTACATGGACATCTCAATTAGATGTTACAATCCTTTCTTTGTTGCAACAATGGTTATGGCTTGATTTAGGCCTTCAAGTTGCTTCCAGCCTGTTTGAGATGGGTACTGGGTTCCACAACTTCAGTGAGCTTTTTAGGAAATGGGTGAAGTGAAAATAACTCAAGGTTAGTTATGGCTCCTTTAGAATAGCAGAGAGTATATCAGAAATGTAAAAGTTATTATTCCTTTTTTCCCCTTTTCTTATCTATCTCCCTTTTCTCCCTTGCTACTTCTTTTCCCTCTCCCTCCTCCTTCTCATTTTAGAAGTTAAAGGCTTGGAAGTTCACCAAAAGCTTTGGAAAAGGCACTTTTAGCCTCTGTTGGTGTATTAGCCGTATATTTTTGCTCTTTATAAGTGAAAGATAGTGCACTGGGACATCTCATCTGGAATTTTATTTTTTTTGTGATGAGATAATAGCAAAAGGGTGTAAGTGCTTGTCTTGCTTGTTTTATCAGCATAGGGAAATCTAGAGCAAAACTGAGTTTGTTTCCTTTCCAGTTCAGGAAGCCTTTTTGTTTTGCTGCTTTTAATATTTTCTGCACATGCTGATAGTTTAGTATTTTGGCATATATTTGTTTAGGATTAGCAGGGTTTTGTGACCTTTCAAGAGCTCTGTGAGATCTTTCAATTACAATGCCTTTACTTGTAGGATTATTGTCTAGTAGGGATGAAAATATTTCCATTAAGGTTTTTGGTAGTTGCATTTGGTCTATTGATTCTGGAACTCCTCTTATGAGAATATTATTTCTTCTACTCCTTACTTCTAGGTCAATAAGTTTTTGTTGCAGGTCTTTTAAGGCAGTTTCTTTGTTATTTAGTTGTTTTTGTATTTCTTCAATTCTCATTTCATTAGCTGCTGTTTTTGCTTCAGCCTGATCTAGCCTCTCTACTATTTTTTCAGTTGAGATGCCAAAGTTAGATAGTTGATCTGAGAAACTTTGAATGGCACTTTGTATGGGTAGAAGTGCTGATTTTAGGTCATCAAGTGTAAAAGCCCCTTCAGGCTTGTTTTTAGGATTAGGTTTGGATGGTTCTTGTGGCTTCAGTGTTCTCTGTCTTTTAGAGGTAATCTCTTTTTCTGGAGAAGATAACTGTGATAGTTTGGTTTTTGTGGTTTGTAGATCCATGTGGTCTTGATCATTAGACATTTTTTTCCCTTTGTAATACAGAAAAGTATTTTGTCCCTTTTATTCTTGTATCTGTTCTTTCCTTATTCCTCCTATTTCTTTCTAACTGTGTTAGGCCTCAAGCTGCCATGCGGTGCTGCAGTATAAGCTTTCAGAGAATAAAAAGCTGTATTTTCAGTAGAGAGGCCTTTGAAAACTCCAGAAGTGTATCAGAGAGCTTGGTTGATATGTTTTAGGTTTTAGTTATTTGTAAATCCAGGCCGATGGCATTTGATTAAGATGAGGTAAATAGCTGACTGAGGAGCTATAAGGAGAGGGTGTTTACATGATATCCACCATCTTGGAATCTAGGGTTCTCACTTTTGAACTCCATATCTTTAGAGGTCACTTTAGAGAAAGGTAAACAGAAAAATTAAAGAAAGATGAAAATAATTATAAATAGTATTTTGCAGCACCAACCCCAGGATTCAGAAATGTTACTACCAGCTCCACAGTACTGTTTTACTTCTATGAGGTGGAGCACCATGGTAAATTGTCTATCTTGCCTACTGCAGATTTAAATGAGGCATCCCATGGGAGAAGCATGTGATACTGAGCCCATGTGCTCTACTCTGGAAATGCCTGGTTAAGTGATTTAAACAACTGGGCAATTCATAGAACTGGTCAGCTGCGAAAATCACCATAGTCAGGCACATTAATTAACCTGACCAAAAGTTGACATTTGCCCATTGCATTCAACAGGTGAGATAATGCCAGAAGCAAGTGGTAGAGAGTTTACTTGTTTGTTAGTGGTAAGTGTGCATGTTTGTGGCACTGTGTATGAGTGTATGCAGGGATATGTTTGGGCTCAAGTGAGTGTTTGGGTGTCTGTGTGTCTGCGTGTCTGTCTTCTGTTTACATGTGTGTAAATGTATGTTTGCCTAGCTAGCCACAGCAGGAAGGTTAGCTAATGAGTGTATGTGTTTGTGTGTGTAGATATATATATATATATATATATATATATATATATATATATATAGATTATATATATATATATATATATATATATATATATATATATATATACATATATATATATATATATATATATATATATATATATATATATATATATATATATATATATATATCTATAGATATATATATCTATAGATATATATATATATATATATATGTGTGTGTGTGTGTGTGTGTGTGTGTCTGTATATATATATATATATATATATATATATATATATATATATATATATATATATATATATATATATATATATATATATATATATATATATATATATATATATGTATATATATATATATATATATATATATATATATATATATATATATATATATACCCATGGTGGTGGTGCTGTGGTAGCGTTGTCCGGTTCGATTCTCAGCTAGAGCATCTTCTGCATGGAGACATGCGTGAATGGGCCTACCTTCGTTGAAGGTTGTGCGTCAGGGCTGGTAACTCAGCACGTAAAGATCAACTACCAATCATTAGTGGACCGGAGTTCCGCTGTGGCTACCCCTAACCGTGAAAAGCCAAAAGACACAACATATATATATATATATATATATATATATATATATATATATATATATATATATATATATATATATATACATATATATATATATATATATATATATATATATATATATATATACATATATGGATCCCTGTCATATGATAGAAACCTCATTTGACTGAAACGCATTTGACTGAAACCAAAGGACTGAAATTTCAAAAGACTGAAAAATCACTTGACTGAAACCCATAATACTGAATTTCAACATGCTAAATTGTAAACTGGACCAAATAAAACCAGACCTGGTGGGGAGCTACGCCTTCTAAAACCCCAACTATAAATACAAATTCCAGGATCACACTACAGTGGGGAAAAGGGCATATACCTTTCACTTACCTTATAGTAGTCTACATGCTGCCACTACTATGCCCTTTTCCCCATATACCTTTCACTTACCTTACAGTAGTCTACATGCTGCCACTGCTATGCCCTTTTCCCCATATACCTTTCACTTACCTTACAGTAGTCTACATGCTGCCACTACTATGCCCTTTTCTCAACTGTAGTGTGATCCTGGAGTTAGTATATATAGTTAGGGGGTGTGGGGGGTGCAGCCTCCCACATTGGGGGTGTTGGGTGAATAACGCCCCACCTAGTCTGGTTTTATATGGTTCAGTTTAAAATTTAGTATGTTGAAATTCAGTATTATGGGTTTCAGTCAAGTGATTTTTCAGTCTTTTGAAATTTCAGTCTTTTGGTCTCAGTCAAATGCGATTCAGTCAAATGAGGTTTCTATCATATGATACGGATCCAAATATATATACAGGGTCAATATTAAATCACTGAACGCTTAAAAAAGTGAATGATGATTGATCGACCCTATATAAGTGAAAGCATACAATGTTGAAATGTCAGAACAGCGATTTTTTTCCAAGGGGAAAAATCGCTGTTCCAACAAAAAAAAAATAAAATAAAATAAAATCAATTTAAACATTACATTAAGTGGGGGGCTTTGCCCCCACATCCCCCTACTTAAATATACCAACTCAGAGACTACACTACAGTGCTGAAAACGGCAAAGTACTGATGTGGCCAAGCAAATTCTTTCCCAGGGGTTTCTGCCTTTTCAGTTCGACCTAGACGCATTCGAAAGAATGCGTCTTTGGTCTTCTAATATAAGATATATATATATATATATATATATATATATATATATATATATATAGATATATATATAGATCAATGGGAGAATTGGCGAGTTTCTCCATGGGCAAGATCATTTGAGGGTGTGTGTGTTTGATGTGCAGTGAGTGCATGCATGCATGCATGCGTGTGTGTGTGTGTGTGTGTGTGTGTGTGTGTGTGTGTGTGTGTGTGTGTGTGTGTGTGTGCGCGTGATGCATGTGTCTGTGTGTGCATATGTGTGTGGGGGAGAGTGGTGGCTACCACACCACTACATTCCATTTAACCAATAATCAAACCCTGTAACACTGGGACAGGGACTATAGAAGGCCTTGTGATTGTCTTTATTATCTGCTGCAATTCTTTTTTCATAGCTAGGTTTACAGGATTTGATGAGGGATCTCAACTTTTTGTTGAGGCTGATAAGGGAGTTTTTCCAGTCTTGGGACTTCACCTTATTCCGCATCAGTTTCCTCCTTCTGTTGTAGAGTTTATTTATGGCAGGGGACCACCAGATTGGCAATCCTTTTTTTGGAGGAGAGCATCTTGGTTCTATTGGGTATGGCGAGATCCATGCATTTGCATATGTGTTCGTACAGTGCATTGGTATATGATTTGGTGGTCATGGAACTATTCTTTATTTGCATGGGTGCCGTGAAGTTATCCACCTCAGTTTTTAGCAGCCCAAAGTTAGCTTTGGAGAAATTTTTCATAATGGTTACCATTGCGGGGGTGAGTGAGTGGGAGAGATGTAGATTTCCAAGGTGATTAGATTGTGGTCGGATCTAACCAGGGATGAGATGACTACTGGTGTAAAGCAATGGTCACCCATGTTAGTAATGACCAGGTCAAGGATGTTTCTACCTTTAGTGGAGGTAAGAATGAGCTGGTCCAGGGCATTGGAATTAATGAATTCCAGGAAACATTAGGCAAGTGTATTGATACATGAGTAGTTTTCCCACTTAATGGAGAGGTAGTTGAAGTCACTCAGTATGAGAGTGTTAGGTTGGACCCTAATATGCTCCATGGTGCTTAGGAACATAGAGTGTGATCCTTGGGATATGGTTGGGGACCTATAGCAGTCTACAACCTGAATCACTGTCTTTCTTACCCAATGTTAGCTGCACCTGAAGTATCTCAGATGCATTATGTTGGGCTACCAGTCTGCAGGTGTGCGCATCCTTTATGAATATGGAAACACTACTGCCTTTGGAGCTTCGGTCCAAGTTTTGGGGCTGAAAGGTGTGGAATGAGTTATAGCCTGGTATTGCAGGGGTGTTTTCTGCTGCCTTGAATCAGGTCTCTGTTACAGCACAATATAGATGTTCTCCATTTTAAGGAGTGCTTTGAGCGAGTGCATTTTGAGATTTAGACTTCTAGCGTTTAGCAGCATGACCCTCAGATTGCATTTCTTTGTAGCTGTTACGGTGGTAATTTGGTCTTTGGAACACCACCTAAAAAAGGCACTATAGGGGTGGCAAGAGCCTTGGCCAGTATCTGGAAGCCCAGGGGTGACAGATGCAGACCACTTCTGGCAAAGCATCGAGGTCTGTCAATCATGTCATCCCCGGCAGACAGATACTGGATTCCCTTAGAATGACACCAGAAACTTAGCCAATTGTTAAAATCAATCATTTTCTGCTTGTACTGTGGTATCATTCTAGGTGATGGTAGGATGCTGCTCAGGGCTAGGGTTATACTCGCCTGGGTTACATAATATGAGAGCTCCTCCATGTCTCTTTTCATGTAGTCCACGGAGGTGCGTCTCAGGTCATTCACACCCACATGTACAATGACAGTCATATACCTGTTGTTGAGGGACCTGAGTGCATGCGTTTTGTAGTGGATACTGGCACATGACAGGCAGCTGACTGTTACTTTCTCTTTATTCAACCTAGTGAGTGGGACATCAGTGTGCCTCAGTATCGAGTCACCTATGACCAGTGTGTTGGGCATGTTGTTTTGCTTTAGGGGCTTTGGTTGAGTGGCACACTGTTTAGGAGAGTTATGTGTCTCGTGATTTGTGTTTTGTTGTGGTGGTTGAGTATGTTTCCGCCTTGGAGATCTCTGCTGTTTGGGTAGATTTTTATTGAGAGCCACTGCGAAGGTGGGTGTGTAGTTTGTGTTTTTATGTGAAGATAGTGCTGTTGTGCGTTCTGGAAGGATATGTGTTCCATGTGGTGTGGTGCAAGGTTTGACCTTCTCCTCTTGACCAGCTATTCCGGTCTTGGCTGGAGAGTGAGTGGCTTCCAATTTGAATGTATAAAACAAGTAATCTCCATGGTATCCCCAAAGTCTCAAAACAACCCACTAAACAAGTGTAAGAAACTTCTCAGTGTGGAAGATTTTCAGTCCATATATCTCTAGTTAATCACTGTATATTAATCAGACAATAGTAGTAGAAGTAGTGAACTTAAACTCATCTTAAGTTTATTTGTTTCTTTCTTTCGGCTTTTCCTGGTTAGGGGTTGCCACAGCAGAACTCCGGTCCACTAATGATTGCTCGTCTTAAGTAAAAAAAAAAAACAAAACAATAATAATAAAAAATATATAATATGTATTCGAAAGTAATCCAAGCAAGGCAGGCAGTCTATTTTCGACTGGAAACAGACTGCCTGCCTTGCTTGGATTACTTTTGAATACTTAGTAATTCTGTACAATTATATATATTTTTATTTATTTTTTTTTACTTAAGACAAGTTTAAGTTTTCTACTTCTATTACTATTGTCTGATCTGATTAATATACAGTGATTAACTAGAGATATATGGGCTGAAATTATTCCACACATAGAAGTTTCTTACACTGTTTTGTTTCAGTTTGAATATATAAATGCATCTCTCGCAAGTCTGAGTGTTGGGAGTTAAGAGGAGAGGGTTGTCAGTCAGTGTACATGAGGCAGTTGCTACAGTGCCTCAGGATGCCCAAGTTCACCAGGTTAATAGGAGAAAGCACTGACCTTTAGACATGCCTGGAGGGGTGGGCATTAATAATAAGTACTGGAGCTGTTTCCTTGTAGAACGTTTAGTGCTGGTAGCGCTTTTGTGTGCTACAATAATTGGTACAAGAAGTCTGGTAAAGTGCTAGACTTATAAGCTATTAAAAGTGCAGAAGAGGAGAGAACTAGCAGATCTAAGGGAAAAAATTGAAGAGCAGACTTTGGAACCACTCAGAAGCTTACAAACAGTCTTGGATACAACAAATCTGTATCTGCATTAGACTAGTTACAGGAAAGGTGGGAAGCAAGCACAAATGTGGGCTTTTAAACCAGAAAGTTGAAAGAGATGGAAAAACTGTCCAAACAGCCAATAAAGTACAATTTATTATTTAATTATGTATTTATTCTATAGGGAAGTTGGTATGACTAAGGACTTTGAAAGCATCTTTGTCATAGGAGTAAGTATTTGTGGGGGAAATAGTAGAATTTTAGATTTATTAGCATTGAGAGAGAGGTGGTTTTGGTGCATCCAGTTTTCCGTGGTTGAGAAAGCAGTTTGGGTTTTAGTGAGCAATTCAAAGATGCTTGAGGCAGAGCAGACTAAGTTTGAATCATCTGCATATTGAATGATTTTAGCATCAGGAATGGCAGTGTGAAGGTTATTAATGAAGATGTTAAACAGCATGGGCCCAAGGATGGATCCCTGTGGTACACCAGCTGGGGTAGGTAAGAAGGAAGAGGTGGAGTTTCTCCATTTGACTGCCTGTGATCTGTCTGATAAGTAGCTGGAGAACCAGGATAAAGTATTTGGTGAGAGATGAAGATTTGAGAGATGAAAGACAAGGTGTTTGTGGGAAACAGTATCGAAAGCTTCAAATCAAATAGATCGAGCAAAACAATAGAGACCAAGTATCCTGAGTTTCGAGCTTGATTGACAGTTTCTAGGAAAGATAGTAAAGCAGTAATAGTGCTATGGCCTGGGTGGAAACCATGTTGGGTAGGTGTAAGAAGATGGTTTGGGGTTATAAAAGGCATAAGTTGGTGGTGGATGCACTTTTCTAAGATTTTAGAGATTAATGAGAGCAGAGCCATATGGCGGAAGTTTGAGATGTTGGTGTTTTTGCCTCCTTTGTTAAGAGGAAGAATGTAAGCTGAGCGCCAGAGTTTGGAGATGTAAGATTCCTTTATAGATCTGTTAATAATGATGCTGATTGGGAGAGCTATACCATCAGAGGCGCATTTAAGGAAGGAGGAGGGAATATTGTCAGGAGCATTAGAGCAAGGTTTAAGTTTAGACAGAAGTCTTTTTATAAAGTTAGTGGAGACAGGTTTGAGCTCGAACATACGGGGATGGTTATTAGGTGAATTAGATGGAGAAGAGAGAGGGACTGGTGGGTTATTGCTGGGGAAAGTCTTGGTCAGGTCAGATATAGTTTCTATGAAAAATTTGTTAAATTCAGAGCTTAGTTCAAGGTTGGATTTACTAGGGTCAGGGCAGGGGTTATTCTTGGAGCCAGGATTAAGAAGTGAGTTTATTGATTTCCAGAATTGCTTGGGGTTTTGTTGTAATTAGACTGCAGCTTGATATAGTAGGATTTTTTTGTCCTTGGTGATTAGCTGCTTTGCTAAATTATAGAGTTGTTTGTACTGGAGCAAGGTATTAGGCAGTTTATTGTTTTGGTAAAGTTTCCATAGTTTGTCTCTTTGGTGCATAGTTTGTTTAGTGTGTTTGGATAACCAAGGAGCAGTATTAGTTTTTATCCTTTTGTTTCTTAGTGGGGCAAGAGAGTTTAGGGTGTCTAGGAAGATAGAGTTGAAGTAGTCTATAGCACTGTCAAGAGGAAGTGTTTTTAGAATTTGGCAGTCCATTTGTTTAAACATGTTTGAAAAGGTTGTGGGGTTGAAGTTACTGAGGAGGCGAGTGAGAATGTATTGGTGTTGTTGAGGTGAAGAGTTGGTTGCGCGATGAATGAAAGCTGGGAGGTGGTCGCTAATGGTGTCAGGAATTGTGCCAGAGTTGGTTATTTTATTTGGATCAGAGACTAGGATCCAATCAATAGTGGATCCAGGGGGGTTTGTTTTGTTAGGTCAGGTTATATGGAGGATTGAGTAAAGTTATAAAGGTTAATGGATTGGGAGGGAGAGGGACTGCTGATTTTGTTCCAGTCGATATTTACATTACCTAGGATGTATGTTTTGTAGTTAATTTTTGTAGATGCCCATAGGACAATATATTCGAGGGTAGAGATATTGTTACCAGGAGAGATATATAGAGCAATAAAACAGATATTTTTATGTTTATTCAATTTGAGTAGTCCAGTTGTAAGTTCAGTGTTGTTGAATTGAGGAATTGGAATTTGGATGGGAATTAAGGTAAGTAGGTTAGAGTAGACTATGGCAATGCTGCCACCTTTTTTATTTAATCGGTCATTTCTGAGAGTATGGAATCCTCAGGGTAGGATCTCAGAATCAGAGATATAGAGTTTGAGCCAGGTTCCGGAAATGGCTAGGATGTCTGGTTGGTTATGGGTTAGCCAAGCTTGAAAATGGTGAACTTTGTTGTTGAGACTCTGGGCATTGATAGTAAAGATTTCCAGGGTGTTTTGGAGGGAGGAAGGTGATGAGGGGTAGGTGTTGTTAGTAGTGGGACTGGGACCTGGGTTGCGGTGGATATCTCCAGCTAAGACTATGTTATTGAAGGAAATAAACTTTAGCCATTTAGGTTTGCAAAATAAGAGCTTTGGTGGATGTATGATTATTTTATGTGTCAGTTTATTAGCTATGGTGAAAAAGATTTTTAGAGTGGAATAGGTAAAGTGGATTGGGCTGAACGAGTGAAGGGGAGATAGAATGGAAATGAGAGTAAGAGTTGGGGTAAAGGTAGGTTTGTGTGGAAGTTATTTTTGTAGGTAAGATTGGACCAGCATTGGAGGAGTATGAGATGGTATAGCATAAGGGAATTAGGAATAGAGGGAGGAAGCAGGGGGCCTGGAGGGAGCGGAGAATTAAAGAAAGCATGTTTGTGCAAAGGGAGAATGATAGGTATGGAAATGGAGGAGATAGAAAGCCGGTGAAGAAGAGAGGGTTTAGAAAGAGGAACAGGTTATCTTGGAATTATAAGATGGAAAAGGGGACTTTAATTGATAGGGAGACAGATAGAGTAATGTATGTAAGTGGAAGGGATGTAAGTAGGTGGAGTGAAGGGGGAAATATTCTATTAGATAATTAAGCTGGCTGGGTGGACAAAGGGAGGAATAAAGGTAGGCATGCTGGGGGTGGGTAAGATTTGGGGGCAGGGTAGGGGAGCGGAGTGAACCCGCAGGGTGAATGGAGCGGGTTCAGACAAATAAGGAGGAAAGTTCTGAAAGAACAATCTGTGAGCAGCTGACTACTGCAATTGCTTTACTGGTAGGTAAGGGTAAGTGTAGAGCAGGAGAGTCTCTAGTAGTGATAGCAGGGGGATAGCAGGGTGCAAATACTGAGAAATAAAGCAGGTAGTCTGGGAAATATAAGAGCAGTCTTATGCAGCAGAAATATGTTTGGTATGGTACTAAGAGAGAGAAAAGGATACGAGTGTGAAACAAACCTAGTAGAGGGAGCAACCTAGTGGGGAACAATGTATAAAGAGCTGGGCTAGTGAATAGGTGAATAATACGGCTGAAGCTAGAGATCAGAGATAGCTATTATAGGCATGGGGAAGACACAATTAACAGTTACAGGTGGTTACACAAGGACAAGAGGGTTTGTTTATGAAGGGGTTATGAGGGTATGGCTGCTGGGTAACCTGGCTAGGTAGTGGGCTTTAATGCATATAGAAATTATTTGACAAAAGTACAGCTTTACTGCTAGGTGTGGGAAACACGTACTTTTTTGCTTCCCTTGATAACAGGGTACTGACATAGGACGGCAATTTCTGTAGTTTAATGATGAGTGGCTGGTATTATTTATAAAGGGTCCTTATTCACCAGGCAGGAGGAGTCTTTAATCTAAGTGCAGGATAGGAGGTTGGAAAGCTGGAAACGTTAGAGAGAAAAAATATAGTGGTGAGAAACAGGCTTTTGATAATTAGAGTTAAGATACAGGCATTTCAGTCAGTACAAAAAACACTAACACATCATTCACTCAGTAAAACAGGCTGGTTCACATACTAATAAGGCACTGATTAAAAAGGTCTATATAGAGTGAGGCCACAGTTTTTAGTAGGTTAACACAAATTTACTAGGAATGCATTACAAAATTCCCAGTTATGTTCTGACAATTAAGAAATAATATAAGCAAGGTAATTCAGGGACACGTAGGCTGTAAGTTGAGTAAAATCCCAATAGAGGCAAACACTTTAGGTATACAGTTCTATCTAGTACATCACGTGTGCTCATAACAGTACAGGAATAGGCAGTAACACATCAGGACCAAATAAGCCATTTTCACATAGCATAGAAATCAGCAGTACAATTATGCAAACGTATAAAGTCCTAGGTAAATCACAGAAAACTCAAGGCAGCTACATGTATAACTGCCTACGCAAGGAATTATACTGTAAGCTCCTCTCCAATTCTGTGGCTTCCACACTGGTAGTAATGGTATAAGAAGGGAGGCTAGGTGCTGTTTCTGCCCACGCACAGCATTTAGGTTGATAACACTGCTCAGACCCTATAAGATCTACCCCAATGTTGGGAACCCCACACTAATAATTAAAAGGGTATGTGTGGAGGTTCTGAGTTATTCTGCCCATACACTGTTTATGCATTAAATAATACTGCACAGACCCTGTAGAAACCTCAAAAATTACCTATTGTTGCTGTTACGTTATACAGCTAAAATGAGAATATCCTGAAAGCACTGAGAGCATAGATTGTTAAAAGCACTTCAGTTCTGTGTAGTTTTGAGAAATGTAGTTACCCCCAGGCTGTATGAATGTGTAACTAGCATTGGAGTAGTGTGCTTAGACTCCCTCAGGCTATAAGAGTGTTTAACTGGCATGGGAGTAGTGTGTAAGTCATATCAACTCGGCATGGAAGTGGATAGGGTTAATAAACACTCGCATCATAATGAGCTCCTACAGTAAATAGTTACCCCAGCTTATAGAGTCTTAACAAGGACAATATAATGTTGCAGGCTAGTTCCGTACAGAATATATCCAAGCGAGCTACTAACCACTAGTCTATTGGGAGTAACCCTCTAAAATGAAAATGAATACCAAGGGTTATCGCAGTGCTCTCTCAAGGAAGTGGGGTAGCTTAAATCAATTCCACATAGGAAGAGCAGATACAATTAGCCGTTTCAAGCACAATAAGCCGGCACAAGCTGTATTAAACAACCTGGTTGATCTATGTATTTGTTAGGCTTCTCTGATAGTAGTCTGGGCCAGAAACCACTACTCTTGTGGTAGAAAGGTTACCTAATGCTTACCACTCTCACTGATAAGCTAGAAGGCTTCCCTCTAACACAGAAAGGCTTGGGGGGCTCAGTGAACAGAACAACAAGTTTTCCAGCAAGAAAGATACAGGGAAGGTGATGTCAGACATCACTCTTTAATTAGTCTAATCCACTTACAAAGTTAATAGAACATAGGTTTTGTAGCACAAAGCATATTACAAAGTGAAGAAGTATGACACTCTAATATATGGCATTACTGACTGACTGTAATGGTCCATGATGTATGATGTCTCTGTTCTGTACTTCTGGTCATAGCCAGATTAAAACTAGACAACAGGTAGTCTTTTTAACATTACTCTAATCAACTTAAAAAAGTTAATAAAACAACAAGTCTTGAATCATGATGCATTTTCTGAACAGCAACAAGAATGACACTCTTAATTTCTTTCATTAGTGAATGTAATTATTTTTGATTTATGAGGGATGGCAATAAGAACAGGAGGCAAAATCAAGTGCACTCTGTTAATGCAGTACATTTAAGGTGTGTGTGTGTGTGTGTGTGTGTGTGTGTGTGTGTGTGTGTGTGTGTGTGTGTGTGTGTGTGTGTGTGTGTGAAATGTGTGTATGTGTACAGGAGAAGGACTGAGGGGGTGCCAATACCAATGTGATGCATGGGCCAAAAGAGGTGATTACTGCAGTAAACTGCTTATTAGCACTTGAGGTAATCATCAGGTTATTCAGAGACATACAAATTAGCTAATAATGAGGTATCTTCTCATTGTAGCTAATAGTTCTGTGAATCACTGTTTCCCAAAAATTGTGTTAAAAGGCTCATTTTGTCACAGCCTTACAGTTCGTGGCTGGGCCACTTCTGAATCATGGCCTAGAACCCTAAATTTATTTTATTTATTTATTCATTGATTTATTTATTTATTTATATTTATTTTACATGTGTTGACAGGGAGAGTGCAACTGGATTACAAGTCCATTTTCAGTGTAGGCCCCGGGAGAAAAGCTCCAAGAGAACAATTTTTTATAAAACATAGTTTTAAGGACAGACTTTTGACATACAATTTCCATATAAGAGACTTAGACATACATATTAACTAACAGATAGGATACATTTATTCTCTACAATATAATATTAAATTTTAGAAGATATTCTTAAGTTTAGGATTCCTGTGATAGATTTACTATCAGAGTAAAAGCAGACAGACGTAGAATAAGGCTCAGAGAGAGCAGATGATGCTCGCTATAGTTGAGAAGGATAACAAATTGATTTACTATATGTCTTTGCCTGGTTTTAGTTGAGAAGGATTTCAAATTGATTTACAATATGTCTTCTGATTTTAGTTGCTTATGGAAAGCACAACATTCCTGGGGTAGTTTTCCCTAACTCCTAGAGAGATGGGATGAGCAGTAGATTAACAGTCCTAAGTGGGTACAGTACTATGATTGGTTGGCTTAGCAGAGTTACTTTAATTAGGTGAAGTGTTCTAATGAAACATTAGCCGGGGGGATACAGGAGCACAGTCGATTATTCAAAAAGTGAGTTTAACAAGATTCTTGAACTGTGATGGAGATTTCTTGTCAATTATGTGGGCAGGAAGGGAGTTCCAGGTTTTTGCTATACAATGGTTGTAGACAGACTTACACGCTTCATTGTTATATCTGGTTACTTTGAGGAGATTTTGTGTGCTAGACCTCAAGGGCCTGGCGGTTAATAAAGGCTTGAAAAAGATTTTGTAGGGCTGGGGTGTTTTCAGAGTTATGCATTATTTTGTGGGCTAGTGATAGTTGATTGAGTTAAAGTAGTAGTGGTAGTTCTAGCCAATTGAGTTGTTTTAGGCATTCACAGTAAAGTGTTCTGATGGGAGAGGTTCTAGCAAATTTTGCCATCTTATTATAACAACTATCAAGTTTGTTTAGGTCAGACTTGCGGAGATTTGTAAGCACGGGGAAGGCATAAAGTAGTAGGTGAGGTTTATCTATCTTTATTTTGATTTTGTTTATTGGGTCTTGCCTAACTGGGTTGAGTCAAAGCATCCTTTTCAGAGGATGCCCAGGGAATAAAGCTCCAATATTCTTCAAACATTTTTCCTCACAGCAAGAGGTTCTCCGGTTCGATCCTCGGCTGGGGTGCCTTCTGTGCGGAGTCTGCATGTCCTCCCTGTGGTCGTGTGGGTTTCCTCCGGGTACTCCAGTTTCCTCCCACATCCCAAAGACATGCTGTAGGTGGATTGGACAATCTACATTGGCCGTAGGTGTAAGTGTGTGCATGTGTGTGCCTTCTGTGGAAGGTAGGGCACTGGGCTGGCAACTCGACACCGTAGAACTCCACTCCCAATCATGAGCGAGCAGGTGATCCGCTGTGGTGACCCCTAACCGGGAAAAGCTAAAAGAAGAAGAAGATTCTGCAAACATTTTTATACAGACATTTTGTAATAAACATTAAGAGGCATTAAGTGATATCAATTAATAGTTACACATACATTTGCTAATTAGATCACATTTATATGAAATAAAGGAAGCTACTAGATGTTGAACAGTGAGCATTTAAAATGATGTTTCAATGTGTTTGTTAAACAGATAATAAATAGATCTTGTGATTTGTAATTAGAAATTCAAAGAAATGGAAGTGAAGGAAGGAACTCAGGCAGAAAATCTTAACTTTGTCATTAAGATGTGTGGTATTAAGCAGGCTTGGAAACAATTATATATGGATATCATAAGGTCCGTATTAGAAGTATAGATAATGGGTGGTGAGCACTGTCTCAAAACAATGTGCATAGCTGAGAGATTAAGAGCTATTAAGACTATTCAAGTATTGACGAAGACTGGTTTTGGGACACAGGATTCTGCTATTTGTCCTGAAGATATACAGAAGCAGATGCATTGACTGAATGGTGAAGTTTTGGGTGTGTTTTAAATGAGTTTGCATTCTGAATGGATTTCAGTAGCAGTATAATATGGATCCAAAGATTAGCTACAGTATTCGAACATAGAGATTCACTTGCAGTATTAGATGATCTGGTTATAGTGATTAATGATTTTTCTCTAGAGCATAAAATTCCGATGGGGAGCAGTATTGTATTAAGTTGTAAAGGACTGTGCAATTCTTTAGCTTATAGAGAAGTCTGAATATTGTAGTTAGCTGAGAAACAAGAGAGGTTATATGGTAGGGAGAAGTTATGTGGTAGGTCTAATCAGTTTAATGTTCTAACTTGTCTATATTCTGTTGCTGTAGTTTACTGTAATAAAATATAAATCAGCGAAGCTTATGCTAGAAATCTATGGATCCATAACAAAAAAATTAATTTCTTTGTAAATTTCTTAAATAGCAACAAAACATTCTCTAAGGTTTAATAGAAATTATACAAAGAAGACTGTTTTATTGCCATTGTCTTTGAAAATTGAATAGATATACTTCATCTGAAAATAATGGTCACATGAACAATTTTCTTATTACTTTAATGATCAGTGAGCATTACATATGGGACACCACCAATGTGTTAATAAAGAAGATATAATATTAAAAGTGACAATTTTTTTAAGCATTTTATGTAAAGCTTTAAATTTCTTAATCAGACCATGTTTAGAAAAGATTAACACTCCTTTAACCAATCCATCCAACACCATAAACAAAGCCCCAAAAAAGTTAACATTACAGCTATTCAGGATAAACGTTTAAACAACTTCATCAGTTTCATAAATGCAAATACTAGGCATGAGCCAATAATGAGAACATGGGGCAACCACATCTCTATGCTTAGTGAGCCAAAGAAATGCCAGAAATCCAAAGTAAAATACAAGAAGACATCAAAGACAGCCCGTTTACTAGCACTACTTAACAATGTTACTTTGTACCTTTTCATATATCTTACGCCACTTATTAATGCAGTTCATAAAACAACATATTTGAATTCTCCTGTCTATAACAATTTTTATAAATAATTACCCTTGCAGCATATCAGCTTACCTGCATAGCAGAATCAAACATCTGCAGCTGATGAATAGATATCAGACTGAATGTATATCACCTGCTCACCATGGCCTATCTCCTTACTGCAGTGGTGGTGCTGCAGTAGTGTTGTCGCCTCATAGTTAGACGTTGCACGTTCGATTCTCAGTTAGAGCATCTTCTGTGTGTCGACATGAGTGAATGGGCATTCCTTCGTTGAAGGTTGTGCGTTAGGCCCGGCAAGCCAGCATGTAAAAAAATCTACTGCCAATCATTAGCGGGCCAGAGTTCCGCTGTGGCGACCCCTAACCGGGAAAAGCCGAAAGACAGACCATGGCCTATCTCCTGTTCATTAAACATGGATCTATATTAGATCAGCGAATGCTTAAACAAGCGAACGCTGATTGATCGACCTTATTTTAGTGAAAGTTAGAAATATCGAAACAACAGAAACTCAAATTTTTTCCTAGGGAAAGAATTCTGTTGTCCGTTTCTGTTGCTTCGGTATTTTCAGTGCTGTGGTGGAAAGTTACGGGTCGGATTCAGGTAAGTGTGCAATTGTGTGGATGTGAGTGTTAGGGTGGGTTAAGTGAGTTAGAGTTAGGGCTCGAGTTAGGTATGTGTGCGATTGTGTGGACATGAGGGTTAGGGCAGATTTAGGTGAGTTAGAGAGTGGGTGACGTGAGTGTGCGATAGTGACGGACCTTAGAGTTAGGGTTTGGGTTAAGGTAAGTGGATAGTTAGTGGTATGTGCATAGTTTAGTGTAGGGTTAGGTGTCAGATTTTAGGTGTATGTGTGTGGATTTCTGTTTGTTTGGTGTGCTTGTGTTGTGTGTATGTGTTTTGGATCAGCGATTTTTTTCCCTAGGAAAAAAATCGCTGATCTGACAGTTCGAGATTGTAAGCTTTTGCTTACATAAGGTCGATCAATCAGCGTTCGCTTTTTTAAGCATTCGCTGATCTAATACAGACCCATTAAACACTGCTCTTTATAAGTTTTTTAAAAAGCTAGAAATGTGCAAGGAATCAGAAGCATTGTTCTGCAACATGCAGTTAACTTCACTGTGTTAATACAATTCACAAGAAGAATGGGAAGCACCATGCTTTACGGCATAACACTTTGCTGACCCTTGAAGTCTTGTGTAAGTTTTACAGCATTTTTGCATCATTGATGCTTCATAACTTCAATTCTTTCTTTGTAACTGTTACTTTTTCATACTATCTATGACATTAGGTGACTTGAACAAAAGGAAATATGTTTCTTCTTTTTTTTCTTTGTTTTTTACATTTTTTCTTCAAACTCAGAAGTGTGTTGGCAGAGACCACATAGTAGACAGAGGGGTGATGCACTCTGCAAACACCTTGTTTTATAACCTTTTGTATGATGTTTTAATAATGATTCTATGACCTTGCATTTTTTTGGTTTCATGCTTCATTTCAGTATGTTGAGCACTGATTTTGTAAAACGTTTTGCTTCATTTCAAGTTCAATGGATGATTAGAATGCTGCACTGTTGATCTGTAAATTTTAATCAAACAACTGGCAGTAAACATACAATGTCATCATGGTATCTGAATAAAATACAACTCAACTATAAAAGAAAACAAATCAATGCAAAAATAAACTATTTTTTAATTTTCCTTTTAACAATCACTTTGTTTGAATAGATTTTAAAAAGAGATCAAATCAAATATTTATATTCCAATGAGAAAACAACTATTTGATTATAGTTCCTAAGGCTAACTACATGTGGGCTAAAAACAACAACACTGGAAAAAAAAACAAGAGCTCTAAGAACTTATCCTGGGATTCATAAATGGTTAGAACATTGTTCTCTGCAAACATGGACTGGTTGTATCAATAAGCAAGATCTGGGCATTTCCAAGACACACGCAACTCTGGCTGTGCAGTTGATAAAATAGTGTGCTATGCAATACAAGATCATAATGACATGCAAATGAGAAACCCTATACTAATGTGCCAAACAGACTATGCAAATGATGGAGTACAAATGGCAGACTGATTCAGAAATGTGAAGGCAGACTGATTCAGAAATGTGAAACAGTTATACTGCATGGTACTGCATATGCATTTTGAATACAGTGATTCTGGTGTAGAGTAGGAGCCAAATTAGGAAAAGCAGTATTAACAGCACAGCAACGTGTGTAGACCATTTCAGCCATCCTCACCAACAGAGGTGGTAAAAGCAACACCTGACATATCACATGCTCACAGACCAGCAGACTGTGGACCATTTCTAAGAGGGCAGGGATTCTGTAAGGCATCTAACTCAGAAGAATCCAAGACTATGCGTACTATACAAACTTGGCCAACATAGCTACAATGAATTTTCAGCAACCTATTTGGAGAAATGTTAGGGAAATCACAAATATCAACCTCATGAATCCTAAACCTGTCTCTCTCTATTATGCTGTAACACCTAGAGAAATATATCTGGCTCCCAGTACAGCAGAAGAGAAATTAGAGCCAACACCTTGTAGTCCTTTTGTGACATAATCCACTTCTCTGAAGTCAAGAGGGCCATAGATTAAAAACATGTTGCTGTTGAAGCCCTCCTCACTGCCCCAGAGTTCTGAAATACATAAGCAGGAAGGCTTTCTGCTTCACAATATGGCACATGGGAATTATTTATAATGTATCTGTGGGTCACTCATTCAGTTCCCATGATTCACATGTTTGGCAAACACTGAATCTATTCTATACCAATAATTATGGCAAGTGTAAGGCCCAAAAGGTCACTTCACTGGTTGGTTTGGTACCCACTCATACAAAATAGACAAACCTACACACACAGATACCATGTCGGAAACAAAACATATCTAACATATTATGTGTTGTGTATTGCAGGCGATATGGAATGTGCCATAAACCCCTGGTTGATGACAGATAAATGCAGTCCCCCAAACTAAGCAAGAAATGACCTATACCACTGCCCATACAGAAATGTAAAACATAGTGAAGCATTAATTCAGACTACTTAAAGAATGCATCTAATGTCTAACATTACAGGAGGGGCACTGCAATGCAGTCCAGACAGATGTAGCAAGATGTAGAACCAAAAGGGCTAGAGCAAACCAAGAAATATGAACAAGCTAGCAGATTAGGTTCCAACAAACACCAAAGCCAAGGCATGATGTGTAAAACTAAGCTTTTAATGTAGAAATAAAAATAAAATACGTAAATGCTTTCGTTTAAACAGTGTAAACTTCATCAGATGTCTGAAGTTTACACTGCTTAAATGAAAGCGTTTACGTAATCTGCCAGTTTGTTCAGATGTAGCAAGATATCTGTGGCATGTGCTATGCTATGCTATGTTGCACAACGTGGCATCATGCAAAATCATAGTGCAGCAGGTGAACATTGTGGCAGGGCCTTCTATAACATTCACAGCAGCAGCAGGAGTTCAGGGTGGTGTGTTTGAGAAGGAGCATGCAGCAGCAGTACCACAGTTAAGGTAGAAGTGGAACCAATAAATTACACTAGTAGGAAAGAGACACTGTCTGCTATAAGCTATTAGGCATCACAGAGGCAACACAAAATAAAGTGATTCATTTGATATTATGCACAGACTGTGCAGGGCAGTACTTTGACTGGTCATACTAAGCATAAAACATCACTATCCTACACAGCTTAGAAGATGGACAGGGCATCATCATCATCATCATTTGCACAGGTGGGAAGGGACACAGTAACAGGTGTCTGCAACACCATTATAAGCAGTAGGGTTTGGAAGGTGAATGTGGTAGCTATGTCTTTTGGAGGTGGTACAGAATCAGTGATCACATCGTTTTGTGGTGGGATTTATTTGCCAGAACTGTAGAAGGGGTAGAAGTATACAGACCATACATGTATAGCCTGATGAGGCATCCCATCTGGTGGAGGACTACCTCACATGACCTAGAGAACATCCACTACCAGGGGTGACAGGCCGTATGTTCACAGGTGGCATCCATGCTCGGTACACTTTTTGTTCTTTTGTCAGTCAGTCTGACTTGAGATAGTCTGTGCTCAGGTGACAGAATCTCAGTGACACATAAAGCATTTCAATGGACCTATACCATGTGAAGATGACAGTAAGTACAGAAGCATACAGAGAGGTAGATTACAATTGGGAACACATAGTCAGTGTCTTATAGTGAGCAACACTACTTCAAACATTAGAATAAGTTGTTAACAGGATCACCAGTGGCAGTAAAAAAGCAGTGTCTGTTTCATTATATAACAGCTTACCTGCTCCTGTTGTTGTCTTGCAAGTTCCATTTGTTGTCTTTGTTTTTCAATCTGGGAAGCTGCCAACTTCTTTTGTTCGTCATGTGCAGCAAGAAGTTGCTCCCGTAAACTTATTAGTTGTGTAATCATAGTAGAGAGCTGCTCTTCTTTCTCTGCCAAACTTTCTGGTGTACCTGTAACAGAAATAACACACATCTGCTTAAAAATCATGATGCCAAAGTTCAGTATATGCAACAGAAATGCTGTGCTTTTTATATGTTTCAGATGTCAGTCACTGTATAGCTCTATTGCTAGTCAGAAAGAAGCCCTTGTGACTTACGTGTAAATTCAAAAAAATAAACCAAATTGTCTTTCTTAGTAATGAAATTGTCTGATTTCTGAACACGTTTGCATTTGATGTTAATAATCCCATCTTCAAAAAGGATTAAATTTGCTGAGGGCTAGTATAGCCCCATATTAAATCAGTATATTCCAAGAATGGTTTGCAGTGCAATAGATTTTTGGCAAAAGTATAAAACCAGTCCTTTAGACTATTTTTAAGTGGATCTTTTTTTTTTTTTTATAGCTGTTTTTTTGTGACTCGTGGAGAACTGCTTTATCTTATTCAATTTGATTAGTGGCTTATTAGTATTAATTTAAATTTGGTAGTTATACTAAGGACATATGTAGTTATACTAAGGACATATATTATCTTATCACTATAGATTCAGATACAGCAGCAGAAGCTGTTCATCCCCATGTATCAAATATAATGTTCTGATTAATTACTATGATAATTCACATTAAATCCAGGGATGCTGATACAGAGGAAGAAAACTATCTTGGTTTGAAATGAGGCTTATTAAAGATGATTTTAAATTTAAAATACGGCATTTGGAAAGCTTATGCATAATATTATACAATACATTCTCTTATATAATGAGGAAGTCACATTTAGTTTTATGGAAGTTACAGGCAAAAGCAAATATTATATATATATATATATATATATATATATATATATATATATATATATATATATATATATATATATATTAAGAATTAGAGACATGTTATTAGATGTATCCCTACCATTATCAAAAGATGATATGCAACCTGGATAACTGGATGGGAAACAGAAAAAAAAAACCCTGGCATTCCATCTGTGTCCCTGCTGGACAGTGACATGCATAGGGTGCTGACTTGTTGGAACATGGGCTAATTAAATTCCTGGCTAGGCTTGTAAGGGCCTCAGGGCCAATAGCCTAGTAACTTCTTATGATCCTATGGTCCTACAAATCATTAACCATAGTTGTATAAGATGCAACTCATCAGTTAATTTTTCTCTTATATTGCTCGCAGCAGCATTTTTTTTCAGTTTTCACTTTTCTCCCTGGTTTTGTGATGAAGCTCCTAAACATAAGTAAGTAAAAGGCCTCCTTGCAAAAAAAAAAATATATATATATATATATATATATATATATATATATATATATATATATATATATATATTTTTTTTTATTGATTTACTTTAATCTGGATTATGATCTCCAGTTGCAGCTTCAAGAAAAGAAAAGAAATTAAAAGAAACTGAAATTTAGTTCACATCCACTTTGGTGGCTACCAGGGGGGCAGTTGCTGGAAGATGAAATCAAGGTCTGGTCCAACCATACTAGTAGTGAATATAGTAACAGAGATAAAACAACTGGAGGTGGTATCTTTGGAATGGAGTGGGAGCAAGTTGCATGGAGAGGTATGGGAGTCATGGGAGCAGTGCACGTGGAGTGGTGTTTTGGAGAGAGGTGGAGTTTGGAGGCAGGAGTAAATGAGATATGTAATATCTCATTGACAATGACTGTTTAGAGGATTGTGAGTGATATATAGTGTTTGAAGCTGAAGATGCATCAATATAGTTTGTTATAATTTGCATGGATGTATGATTGCCTATGTGTTGGGTGATAATTCAATGGAGATGTTTCTTGTTTGAAGAAAAAAAGAAATTTATTTCACAACTACAGCTCACATTATTTGAGAGGTACTGCATGCATATAAACCTATGCAAACTACCTAAATCCTGTTCAGAAGAAACTTAGTTTATTAACATAATCCATGGAAATAAAAGGAAAACACTACTCTAATATTAAAACTAAGAAAAAAATGGATAAACGGAATGTGAAGAATGAAAGAAATTAATTGGTGGAACATGGATTAAAATTATTTCTAAACCTTCAGCATAAGATATTGCACGTATGACACAGTAGACCCACCTATCTATAGTAGCCCCCTGACCAGCTTATTAATGCTTGATAAACTCAACCCTAATCTTGCTCCTGCCCTTTCCATAACATAACCACTTTTCAGATAAATTATGTCTGAATGATGTTGTTGCATTACGGTTGGTAAATCACAAAATAAATTTGTTTTCCTTTTGCTTTCTTTTGGATGTTGGTTGATTGATTTCTTTTCAGAAATGCGGATGTTTGAAATGCTTTTATCAGTTTTATGTGCATAGAGGTTTTATTATTAAGAACATTGTTAATATATATTATATGCTTGTACAGGTGTGTGTGTCTGTGTGTATATGCTTATATATGTATATATATAAGGGTTTATGTCAACTTACTAAAAAGCAATATATGCAAAGTTATAATAATGAAGGTACGATATTGAAATGTCAAAATTCTGTAATCAAAATACCCACTACCCTACATGTGTAATGATCAGATTTATATATATATATATATATATATATATATATATGTGTGTGTGTGTGTGTGTGTGTGTGTATGTATTGTGTTTATGGAAGGTGTAACTTTGATCACATCTCAATAAATCACAATTGAATGAAAAAAATTAAGTGAAGGAAAACTCATATTAGTGAAATCACATTTGACTAAGTCACATTTAACTGAACACTGTATAAGTTTGTATAGAGTCAGTATTTATGTGTATGAAAAAAGTGATTCCCTGTTTGTGCGTGTTTGTGTGTGTGAGTATGTGTGTGTTTTTTTCTCTTTTCTCCACAGTTGTGTGGCTATGTCATTACTATATTTACTATATTTAAATACTATTATTACATTACTATATTTGAATAAGGGGGTATGAGGGGCAAAGTCACCACATGGTGGTTGAATGTCGGCTTGGCCCCTGCAAAAATGATTTCATGGTATGGTTGTTCAATGAAGTTTTCTATGTAATATCTTTGTACTTCAGCAATAATGCACTGAGTGTATTTTTTCTCTTTTCTCCAAGTTTATGTGACAATGGAGTTGATATATTTAAGTAAGGAGAATGGGCAACCTCCTCCATATAGGGGGTGCAGGGAGTATTCCCTGCAAACAACACATTTTTAAGACAGATTTGAACTAGTAAATTTTCTAGTCAAATGTGATTTTACAAAATGAGTTCCCAGTCAAATGTGTTTTTAGTTTTTGTTTTCATTTATTTATTATTCAGCAAAATGAGATTCAGTGAAAAAGAAAATACTGTGCCCACCCCCAGCAAACAGTTGCTACAGTTTATACCTAGCCCACAAGGATCACTAAAGTGTTCAAGTTTCAGTTAAAACAATTTTTTCTTCTTTTAAACTGCAGCAAACTGCTTGCTGCAGTTGTAGCAAACAGTTGCTACAGTTTATAGCCTGCATGGAGTGATGCAGCATTGAGGTTTTAATTAAAAAATCACAAGGAACACTGCAGTGCTCAGGTTTGACCGTAAATGCAATATATGCTTTTAAAAGCCAGAATTGCATTAAAAATTGATTGGGATGATGGCGGATCAACTTACCATCCCTAACACGCCTGGCGCAGTTGCCCCTCTCACCCTGCCCTAGCTATGGTACTGATACACACACACACACACACACACACACACACACACACACACACACACACACACACACACACACACACACACACACGCATATATATATTTGAGAGAGAGAGAGAGAGAAACAAACATCCATGACTATGTATAACAGATTCTGACATATCACATAAATCATAACTGTTTGTTGCTTGTCCCAGTGCCTGTCATAAGTGTGATATGTTTGTGTCTTTATTTATTCCAGGAGATATGAAACTATTCTCCACCTTCATTTAGTTTATTACTGATTTGTCCTTGCATTTTGCATTGTATTTCTAGATGGTAAACCACTTGCTTTTTAGGTCAACTCCATTTCACATCATATATATTTCTACTACAACATGTGCATTAAGTGTGATTTTTAAATTCTATCCTAAACAAACTTTTTACTGTGCATATTATGCATCTTATATAAATATTGTTCAATTACAACATTGTACTCTATGGAGCTTTTCCCCCCTGGCCTCCTCTGAAAAATGGCTAATTATGCTCAGTTGGACCTTCCCAGTAAACAAATGGAAATAAATAAATGTGTAAACTAAAGCTTTTTCATAGGATCTTTAACCCTACCAGACTGCAACAGCTTAGAGTCATTTTCAGATCTGGCTGGTTGATCACTGCTCCCCAGAGCTCACTCTTGCTGAAGTATTTTAATTTGACTAAACACCTGATTTATTTTCTCTCTCCAATGAGAAAGGCAGTTTGTCTTAATAGAGCCTGTCAGCCAAGAGCTCCATTCACTGCGATTTACAGGCAGCAGGAGACACAGAAGAGAGTGCTGTAATTCTGTCACTTCCTCCTCCTTCTCCAATGAGCACCTAAAACAGTACAGCGTTACTGCTGATTGTGAACAGCCATTAAATAAACTCTTCATTTAAACTGCTACATTATCATGGACAGCATTATCTTTAACAGTAGTGCCTTAATGGTCACTTGTGCTAACATTAGACTTTTATATAATATGCCATAAGAAACCAGTTCTAAAGACTACGACAATTAGCTGTACAGTAACTTATGTCTTCCCCTCTACCTTGTGTATTGCTGCATGTTTTACATTTCTGAAAATAGCAGTATCTGCACAAGATAAATGAAATGAAGTGTAAAGAAAGGCATGTTTCCTACTGCTTAGATTTTAGATCCACACATACAAAACAATATGCTGTAGGGAGGCATTCAGTACAGAATGGGTTTCTGCAGGTATATAAAGATGTAGCAGTGTTTCAGAAAACACTGCAATATGCTTAAAATCACTCAGATATTAGAAAATAATAAAATGCTCTATTAGTACTTGGAGTTAATGACTGATTGCAACTCCTGATGCCTTTTTTGAAAAAAATAAGTGCAATTCAGAGTTGATTTCAAAGGTCTACGGCATGAAACACAAATGCTTAAATATTCAGAATGGCACTGTTTTCAAAATGATTTAGGACATAAGGAGCAACATTTTTAGAGAATGAAAATGGTTCTGCAGATACAGTGCAAATGTACACACTTGCAATGGGCTGCATAAAGTTCTACTGAGAGTATACAGAAACAGCATACTATTGTGGTATTTCGACCCAAACCTTTCAAGGCAGGTTGTAAAAAGAAGTCAAAACTTTTAATGTTGTTGTTGTTTGTCTTTCGGCTTTTCCCAGTAAGAGGTTGCCACAGCGGAACTCCGGTCTGCTAATGATTGTAAGTAGATTTTTACGAAACGCCGAGGTGCCAGCTCGACGCTCAACCTTCAACGAAGGCACGCCCATTTACGCACGCATGTCTTTCGAATGCTACCCAACCACGGGGTGGACATGCAGACTCCACACAGAAGGCACTCCCAAGCCCAGCTGAGAATCGAACGGGAGAACCTCTTGCTGTGAAGTAACAACGCTACCGCCGTACCACAGCGGCATATCTTCTGAATCATTAATGTAGTCTGTGCTGACTAATGTGTGGCACTAACCCTTGTTGTAAAGGACCGTACTCATTAATATCTCTACTTAATAATTCAGAGAATAATTCATATATTGCAACAGCATTATCATAACACTTTTCACATTATGAACAAGAATTACACTATATGTTTAAAAACTCCCTCAACTTGAAATTTTCAGCTCAGTCTATATTAGTATTATGTGTGCAGCAAAAAGCATTTATCTTCCATTTGAGTATCTCAGCTTTTTAATGACCATGCCTCGCGACATTTTTTACATATTTGTGTGTGTGTGTGTGTGTGTGTGTGTGTGTGTGTGTGTGTGTGTGTGTGTGTGTGTGTGTGTGTGTGTACATATACATATATATATATATATATATATATATATATATATATATATATAAATGCATATATATATATATATATATATATATATATATATATAAAATAAATTTACTGCATATAATGGATGCATCTGAATTACTTAAAAGGGGAGCTATTATATTGTCTGTGTTTTCATGCTTGTTTTATAATGGTCAGTCATCATAGAGTGCTTGCTAATATGCTTATTGTGGTGTACATTATACTACATTTTACTACAAAAAATAAAACAGATCTCAGATGGACACGGAGCCTATCTAGTCTGTCTGAGTGCCGGAGGGATTCTAAGGCAGCAGCCTCCCCTCTCTCCATCACATACCTTCAAGAATACCTCACTGCTTTAAAGACCAGCTGCTTTAAGTTTTAACATCCTTCGTGATATCTCATTGCAACCACCAACCACCCTCATAGTGAAAAGGAACTTCTTTACATCATGATTAAATGATGTTTTCTGGATCAGTTGTCAATCTACTCCTTTCTTCTCTGCTCTTCTCATTATATTTAACCCCTTAATGCACCAAATACCAACAATATGTCCCTCCTGTCTCTGCTCTTTTCCAGTGAACCAAGGATGGCCATAAAACATCTGCCAACACTGTGCCTACTAATACCTTTATATAACAATTACATTCTAGTTCCTGTTTTCCAGCAACATCTGTTACTTGATGGAATTATACATCCTTATCAGCTGAAAAGTCTAATCTCCTAAGAGTACTTAATTATTAATGTCATGATTTTTTATGCTTGCCCCACACAGACACAGACATATGTAGTCTAAGGATATTTGTTTTCTTTTTCATTTTTTAAATAACAAGCCTTTTTTGCCACATAAATAAGACTGTTAAACCAACACCAGATAATCCAAATGCTACCACACAGGATCAACACATAAATCAAACAATTTCCAAAACCGGATCCATAAAGCACTTCAGCAGTCAATGGCAGACTTCTGAATGAAAAACAATGCAGAGTGAAATGAAGAAATTTTGGTAAACTACATCACTGGTTTAGAATCTCATTTCAGTCAAGAGCACATTGCTGCCCACAGAAAACTTTCTTTGCATTCATCTCATTCAGTTGAACATCTTGAATGTCAATTGCTATAACACCAACATCCAGAACATTGAATTGAAAAAAAAAAAAAAACTTTTCTTGCAGGGGAGTGTGTCCCCCTGCACCCTCACACCCCATGCTAATTATGTATACTAACTCTGAGATCATACTACAGCAGGGAAAGGTCCAGTTCCCCAAACCCAGATATATCACAGTAGAATAATGCAGGCTTCCCCTTTATTCCAATATATCATTTCTAATATCAACATTTAGGTTTTGCCTTTTCTGCTCTCAATATATATGTTAGTCAAGCAATTATCATGAGCCCCTTTCTATTGCATAGTGGTAAGAAATTGACAAATTTTAATTTCAGCAGTTGGTACATGTCTTAATGGTTAAAAGTGAGGCCACACAAGAATATGTGTATCATGATTTTTCAGTATAATCAGCATTTTCATATAAAGCAGTTAACAGTAAAACCTGTCTCTCATGTCCCTAAAGCAAACATGAAGGTAAATACCCATTTTGCAGGACAGCCGACCCATTGCCAACAAGATAAAGTAGGTACTTGATAAAGTTGCCTAAAACACAAGGGTTTATTTTAGCATAAATAAAAACTGCTGTAAAAATGAATGGTGACTATTTTAGATAATAAAACAAGTCATCATTTCTGAATGACTGATTTCACTTCAAGGCAATACCCTTATGTGGTGTGATCACATTTTTAGTTGATCCAGTTGTCTACCTTATTTGTGATGCACCATTCTTTTTTAAAAGTTTCTCAACAGATTATTTCCTCCACATGGCAGTATATATTCTCCTTGCCAGTGGTTAATTCTTACCCTCACCAACCATTAAGCAATTGAATTTATAGAAGCAAAACTATTTTATAGTATACTATATATTTCATCTGAATGAACATCTGCAGTTTTAACTTCCAGGAAGCAGTGTAAAGCATGGCTCTGAAGAAACAGATATGCAGTTATGTGAATGTCTTACTTGACTTAACTCATTCTTTTCAAAATCATTTTGTTGTTGTTGTTGTGTCTTTCGGCTTTTCCCGGTTAGGGGTCGCCACAGCGGAACTCCGGTCCACTATTGATTGGTAGTTTTACGTGCAGACTTACCAGCCCTGACGCACAACCTTCAACGAAGGTACACCCATTCACGCATGTCTCCACGCAGAAGACGCTCTAGCTGAGAATCGAACCGGACAGCTTCTTACTGTGAGGCGACAATGCTACCGCAGCACCACCACCGCGGGTTTCAAAATCATTTTGTATATTTCCATATTAGTGTCAGGATCCTTCTCTCAAAACCTGATACGATCAGAGTTATAGCTTCTTTCTTGTGCTTGGACTTGTCACCTTATGAATGCCTCATCTCTCTATATCACATGTCTTAAAATATCTGCAGGATCGAAGTTAGTCAAGATGCAATGACTATATGTTACCAGGCTGAGCCCTCATGTTAAAATAAGTCACGGTATGTCGAGTGGTGCTTGTAGTTGTAATACTTAAACCAATGGCTGAAACTACCTCTCCTATTTTATAGCAATAATAGTGTTTATTATATTATACTATACCTGAAAAAACATCAAGATACCTCAACTGTTTCAATTTGCCCAATGGAGTCATCTGCAGGGTCTTAAAATGAGTATCTTACCATTTTTATTGTTACAAAATAAGCAAGTTATTAGTTAATAACTTGCTTATTTTTCTAATACTTATTAGTAGTTTTGCTAATAATTATTAGTTAGCACCATCATCCATGACTCCGCAGCGGTGGTGCTGCAGTAGTATTGTCGCCTCACAGTAAGACGCTGACCGGTTCGACTCTCAGCTAGAGCGTCTTCTGTGTGGAGACATGCGTGAATGGGTGTACCTTCGTTGAAGGTTGTATATCAGGGCTGGCAACTCAGCACATAAAAATCAACTGCCAATCATTAGCGGACCGGAGTTAAGCTGTGGAGACCCCTAACCGGGAAAAGCCGAAAGACACAACAACAACCATCATCCATTCATGTGTGTTGACATTTTCTTGAGAAGCTGAAAAGATTAGACAAAAAAACAATATTTACTACTGTTTTATTAGCTACAATTGATATTAAGGCTTTGTATACTAGTATCCTTCAGCATTAGTGATTGTATTGGACATAGTTATACTTTTGTTGGCTGCTTTGGATGTGTTTTAGTTATGAGCTTTATTTGATCTGTTCATTCTTAAACTTGTTGTGAGAAAATTATTGCTCCATTTTTCAAGATACATATTTTATAGAAGCTAAATATATTAGCAATGGAGCTGTAAAACTTCCCTCATTTGCAAGCATCTTTCTTTCACAGTGGGAAATTACTTTTTTGCATTGCAACAAATTGCTTCAATGTGCATGCTTTTATGCGTACATCTTTTATTGATTCTCTTTTATTTTTCTTACTGTAAATGCACTTATGCTAGTCCACACTAGTGTACCCCATTTAGAAAGATCACTGAATTCTAAGGAATATTTTAGTTGTAGTACAGCTGGGATAGTTTATCTGGGCATGTACCTCTCAACCTCTTAATTCAAGAAATTTATTTATTTATTTATTTAACATTTGTTTACCGGGAAAGTCTGACTTGGAACAAATTCAGTTTTCAGCAGAGGCCCGGGAAGAAACGCTCCAGACACATGTCTTTGTAAAGTGGGAGGAAACTGGAGCACCCGGGTAACCCACATGAATGCAGGGAGGACATGCAGACTCCATACAGAAGGTACCCCAGCCAAGAATTGAACTGGGGAACCTGTTGCTGTGAAGCAACAATGCTACCGCTGCACCACTGCGCCATCCATAATGTAGAAAATGTGGACAAAACCTAAATTAAATACTACTCTAATAAACATAGAACATTGGTATAATAACAGACATTGGGTTAGCATGCATTTTCTGAAGGATATGAAATCTGAAACTCAAATGAATGTCATTATTTAATGACTTCAATCCTCAGAAACTTGCCAATAAAACATAAATTTATATGAGGAAAAATTAAAAAATATGAGGCAAAAAACTAGACAGTCTGCAAAAATATGGACAGTTGAGAGGTATATACTCTACCTGACACATCTTCTATGCAGGTAAAATATGTAGTATATTTATGACCACTGGTAAACCATTCATTCCATCAATGGTTTTAATGTCTTGTATAAGCACATTTTGTTTTGTCAGATGTGTACGATTTTTCTTCCCTTGAGAGCACCGAGAACAGTAGTGAAATCTCAACAGCATTTTGGGGAAAAGAGAATGCCCCTTGGCACATTAACTTAAATGCAGTTTTAGTTTTAGTTAAAAATGTTGTTAGTATTTCTCAGTTACTGCATTTTTACTTATTGCTCTACCTCTATATGGTGTCACTTGCTCAAAAGGTAGCACACTTGCATTTGGTGTTGATCAGAAGGCTGTCGGTTCTATTCCCTTACCAGATACTTGCATTCATTTCCCAAAAACGACACTGCAGTATGAGGTAAGGAGGGTACTGCATGCACTCAAGATTATACTGTCTTTCAGATGAGATGTTATGTCAAGCACCCATCTGACTGAAATGGTGGGAACGTAGATGAATGTAGAAGATCCCCTGGCACTTATTTAAAAAAAGAAAAGTGTAGGGATTTCCCGACTGCACTGGCCAAACCTCTGCTCGTCATTATGAATACCACCTTGTGTTCCTTCTGAAAACAGGACACAGGTGTAATGAGACTAACCTGATCAACAAAAAATAATTTAATAAAAAATATTACTCGTTACATGCCTTAACAAGTATTCCACTTTATTAATTGTTATATATTTATACATTCTAGCTTTTACTTATATGCTTTTATGCTTTAATGGTTGTGACCTTCCAGGATTGGTTGATAACTGCACTGCATGTTATGGTCTGATCATTTAAAGTGGGAGATTCACTCTGACACTTGGTTCTGATAAACTCTTGCCATATTAATAGATAAACATGATTAATAATTTCAATAAGCACATTAAGTTGGTCAAGTAACTCAGTTTCAGTGCATTTTTTTATACAGCAGACCTCAGAAGGATATTGCTACCAGTTGCTATCAGTTCTTATAGTTCCTCCCTTCCACAACAATAAGAAAATAGCCTAATTGTCAAGATCATCTGATCTGCTTAAATTGTTAACATAACTGGAATCTTTGAATGAGTCCTACTTATAATAAAATTATAAGACATAAAGTATATAGTATTAGCAAATAAGTGTAGACTAACCCTCCATTGTTTTTTTGTAAAGCGAATGCCTGTAGTTTTATGTGCACTAGAGTTAAAATATTAATTTGAGTTAATTTTTATACATATATATATATATATATATATATATATATATATATATATATATATATATAGATTCACTTCATAATCTCAAAATACTGAAATATCAAATTTCAGTATCATGAAACTATGAAGTCGAAGTCCCTAAACAGCGAACATACACAAACCCGACACCCAAAACCGCAAATCTACAAATTCCCATAAAACACACATCACACACTATAAAACACATACATACACGAATGCACATACCTCCCAACACTTCCCTACAAGAAACATAACACACACGCACACAACCAAATGCAAACACACACCTACCCTTAGTATATGCAAATGGCAAGCCCTCCTGCACCCCCCCATGTGGGGGGGGGGGCTGCGGCCCCCACACCCCCCTATTTATATATACTAACTCTGAGGTTGCACAACACTCCATAACATGCACAACCCAGCATCACACATTCCACACACCCCCGCACAAACACACATCACACACACACAAACACCAGCACTCCCAAAACTAACACATTCACACTGCACAACACCTACCCTATCCCACACCTCAAACATCCCAACACACTCAAACACATACAAACCCTCCCCAAAACCCCAAAAAAGTACACTTACCTAACGTGCTAGCCATACCGTGGGTTCTACATTCTCTATTCGACATTTCCGGGTTCTCGGTTTCTGTCCTTTCGACTTTACAGGCTCAAAATTCTAAACTTCAATATTTTAGCATTTCGAGCATGTAAAGTGAACCATGGTTTAGCATGGAACAGTCTTCACAAATGACCTCCATTCCTCCACACAGCATGCATCTATCATTCAGTATGCAGATGACACTACCTTAATCTGTGCTGCACAAAACATTCCCACCCTCCTGCAAACAACTCAACTAGCATTCTCTGACATTGAAAACTACCTTACCAAAGCCCATCTTATCCTCCATCCAAAGAAAACTCAGCTTATGATTATAACCAGTTCATAAAAAACACTGATAACAGTCAATTCACTATCTACTCCACAAATGCTACTCCAATTGCTCTAGTGGCACAGGCTAAGCTATTGAGAATAACCATAGACTCCAACCTAAAATTTGATAGTCATCTCAACTTAGCTATTAAAAAAAAGTACATGCCAAACTGGGATCACTCTGCCATATCAAACCATTTTTTACCAACAACACAAGATCAGCCATTGCTCGCTCCCAACTTCTATCCACCCTACTCTATGCATCTCCCATTCTGACTAATCTCAACAAAACTGAACTAAGCAAAATGGAAGCCTGCTATAACAGAATTGCCCGCTTTGCTGCAAATTGCTCATGTAGAACTTATCACTGTACTGCTTTGAGACAACTCCACTGGCTTGAACTGCCCAACCTCCTAACCTACAATCAGCTCTGCCTCTGTCATTCTATTACCTTCCCAATAAGTGTCCTGCCCTCAAAAACCTAGTACAACATCACTCAGCCAAAAGGCCTCTTAGATCATCAAGCAAACTACTACTAGAAGTCACCAGCAGCTACAACAGCTTTGGAGATGCACTATATAGTAGTTTGGTGGCTAAAAATGGAACTTTGTCCCCACTAGCATTCAAAACACAGCATCCAAAGCCTCCTTTAAAGACCTCATCAGGCAACATCTCAAGCAAAGTTGGCAGTGTCATGATTGCTCCCCAGGCTAGTGAAAGCAGATAAGGTATACATACTAAATCTAGAGTACTTGATAACAGTTTTCAATCTTACTCACAAACACTGGCTAATCTACAATGTATGTACTGTACCTGTGTGCTATGTATGTATTCTACATATGTTCCAAATTTCAGCTGTACGCCACAAATCTATTAATTACCTTTATTTTTAAGTTAATATTTTTTTGTTTGTTCTCTCCACTGTAACTGTTGATGTGCTGCATACCACTGTAAAAACGTCTTTTGTAATTTGTGTGTATACTGATCATGTCTAAATAACTAAATGTATCTGTAATTTTTCTTTGTGGAGCTTTTCTTCCTGGGCCTCTGCTGAAAAAGGGCCTTTTCAGCTCATTCAGACACCCCCCAGTTAACAAATGTAAAATAAATAAAATAAATAATATATATCTATATATCTATACATATATATATATATATATATATATATATATATATATATATTGATGACGAAAATGTTACTTGTACTTTTACAGCATTAAGTGTGGGTCTTTTCACTTTGTGTTCGGTGTTTGGAACTGAATAAACTGTTGCCTATATCCAGCTCGACTTTGGTGCTTTCTACTTGGATATATATATATAGTTCCTTGCAAGCAAGGTCATGTGATAGATTTTCTTTTTGTAGAGGTATGACAGTTTATTGTGAAGATAACAGAACAGAACAGGGGTCCAGGGAAGTAAATAGTGTGGGAAGAAATAGCCTGGGAATTGTTATGGCTAGGCTTGTATAGGCCCTAGGGCCAATAGCCTAGTACCAACCTATGAACCTATGAATGTACTGTAGTTTGTCATGTGAAACAACATAATTAGCATTGTACAAGGTTATCAGGATACTTCTGGGCTTGTACTGAGGCATGACATCTATGGCTACAATTCACTAGACATTTTCCTCTGTTTCTTCAATTTTCTGCAAATATAGTTCCACTGCTGCTGAATGTACAGGTAGGCCAGGAGGGAGAGACAAAACACAATTTGCAGTTAAGGACTTTGATACTGCATAAATTGTTACTTCACAATTGATTTTTTTTTCAAAAGAGAGATTTATGCCTCCAATGCTGGTGAAACACAAGTGAAATCTCTTAACAAACTTATGATGCTGCAGATATTATGTCTGAACAAGGCATGCGCATTACAGTTAGTTACAGTTTTGTATAAATTCACTAAACTGACAGTACTTATTTATTTCCTCTTCTGCTAACTCATGATGACAATTAATGAAGTACTTTAAACTCAAAACTTCCACAAACGAGAGCTGGTTAAAAGATGCAAATTGTTTTAAAGCTGACGTTTGTATAACATTTTCCTCCTAGGCCCCATGAGTCAATAGAAAGCAGATAACAGCACCTAAATTGTATATTACAATGATTTGCAATCGCACATATTAAACTATATTTCTTTGCAATGATTTATATCAGTATAAAAAGCCTAACTTAAAAAATGTAGTTGCCATGCAAAACTATTTTCATGTGCTAAATGAGATAACTAAGTAATTCAGGCTGTTGTAAAAAGTAGTTGGCCAACTGACAGCAAGATATGCACTTTTAAGATATAATTAAGAACCAAAGCAGTCTGCAAATAACTAACTGATAAAATGTCTGTATCCAAAATAAAAATCAAACTGCAGAATCACAGATGACAATATATTTATTATACCTTCCTTTTTACAATTTGATGTGACTAAAGCTTCAAATATACAATTGTTAATTAAATTTACTATCACACTTTTTGAAGTATTATTAAAATGCAAAAAAAAAAAAAAAGCAACGTTTATTCTATAGAAGTATTTAAGCCACAGTATTTAGTATTTCTCAATACATCCATTATGTGTTTAAATTATCAAATAGCCTTCATAAAACTATTCTGTTTTAATACTTTTTTCTATGTAGTGACCATTGTATAAAAACAAAAAGGACAAACACAGTAAAAATCATTACATACATAATACATGCATAAATAAATAAATAGCACTTTTTATTCAGTTAGAGATAAGTTACTTATACTTCACTGTCTAAAATTATTTCCTGCAGCATACATCACATGGGCTATGATGTATTCACTTCACAGGATTTTTTTCATAGTTTAGCATTTAATTGTTTTGATTACTTATTGCCCCAAATGTCACAAAATAAGCCAGCAAAACTCAATAAAAATAAACAGAAAAAAGGCAGACCTAGCAGCAGGCTAAATGGAATGTGCTGAAAGATAAAAGTTCCTTTGTGGTAAATGGTAAGGAGTAGCAACCCACTATGAGTTCTCAGTTTGAATTTTCAGCTCAGCAGCAGGCAACTAGCCAGAACTATTACCCCAAATATATTAAAAAGAAGAAGTAGAATTTTAGCTACAAACAACCACAAATGACTCTTGTTATTTTATGTGCATTTACTTAAAGCAGCTGAAACAATATGACTGCCCAAAATGAGTTTTTAATATAATACTTGTCTTTATTTTTATCAAGTCAAAGACCCTAACATATGCATATAAAAGGATTAACAAACTTTGCCTTTATCTTCCATGCGGGGATCCAGACATAACACAATGAAACTCAAAACATGTTTTACAAGAACTTTTATTTCAAAATCCTTTGCCCTGTTCCTTTTACCAGTGCAAGCAATAACTACAAAATGCACGAGGCTCATGCCACCGTAAACCTGTATCAATGCCCAGCCAGCAAAAGATTTTAAGCTACTTTTTTTCATATGCTATACCATGGATCAGTGTAAAATATATTATAGGCAAATAGCAAATCAAATTTTCTCTTGTAAATAATTCCCTCTATATTTATATAATAGTTATATCACAGATGAGGTACATTTCATTTTTATCTTATGACAACATTGCTTAATTACATAATTTTAGGAAAGACATGTTTTATGAAACATATTTCTAAGGAAAACTATCAGCACTGTCTCAAGTATTTAAGCTAAAATAAATAATTTTAAAATGAATATCAAACATCAACTGCCAAGAGTTCAAATACCATAGTTACTTTAGATTAGCTATAAGAACTTCCTTGAAAACATTATCTGTAGACTGCACGTTTTGGTAAAATTAATACAACTGACAACTTACCAATAGAAAACTAAATAAAGATCTTAAGATATCAGAACAAAACAAATTAAACTAGTTCTTTCTAATTCTATAAACCTATAAACAAACAGGATATTATCACGAGTACAGAATGTTGTTTCATAAAAACATACCTCACACAGCAGGTCAAAATCTGAGAACTGAATTTAGATTTTTTTCTCTAGTATTCCTGACTCTGCAGAGAAATGAACAGCTCTGCTGTAAATGGTGCCTGAAGAATAGACCTCAACTGTTTTTCCACATATGGATGTATTTAAATAGCCACGACTGACTTTTCAAACCACAAGTAATGCATTACAGCCGTGAAGTACCAACAGAGCTAATGACATTTGTCTAACTTTTCTAACAACTAGCACTGCTTTTATTCACCAGAGAGCACTGAAGAGAAACATTGCATGGAATGGAGAGCAATGGATTCCTGAATAGTTTTACATGAAATCATCTAAACTCTGCATATGACTGAATGACATCTATCAGTCATAGTACTGTGTGCGCTCCATGACAGTTATTCATAAACAGCACAAGATAAAATAAATGTATTTGTATGAAATATTTATATTGTCTTTTCTCTAATTATTTTCTTCATTTTTAAAGCATAGAGTCAGTTTAAATTTCTGTTTATTGCTATAGGTATTCATAAAAGCGAAAATGGCATTTAAAATCTCACTTCTATATGTGAATCATGAATCTAGATTGTTACTTTCTAGTTGCACTTAAAACTGGTTATGTTCTTAAAAAAAAGATATAATGTATGGAGTGCAATGGTTATGCTCAAAAAAATGGCCAAATTACAAGCTAGTTCACTGCTGCTATAGTGTGAGACCTAACCTTCACAATGTTTAGAGTGGTACTTAACAATTGTTAAGCACCCCCATTGTGCTGTTAAGGTCAGGTCTACACTAAAAGCAAACTACTGGCCAGTAAACAGCAGCATCAGATATAATTATCTTTGTTTCAACTCCCATTTCTACTTGCTGTCTGCTAAACTACACAGGGCATTTTGAATTAAAAAGCTTCCCTTACACAGGGAATGCATACTGCCATCATCCACTCCCCCATTGCTTTTCTGAGTTTAAAGCCAACACACCATATTGCATTTTTTTTTTTTTACACACACATTAGTTTTAATTTATTTGTAATACGTGGAGAAGACAAATCTCCATGCACTACAAAATCATATCTCTGATTGTAAGTACATGTTATGTGTTCTCTACAAGAATGTCAAGATTCACCTCTCAAGCTTTGCTCTTGAGAAGAATTTCTTGGCACCATATCTCAAACACTATGAGGAGTTTGATCGGGTCATTGAATCTTGAGATGTAAATTTAGGCATCCATGTCGAGAACACATAACTGAAGGTTATGACTGGAGACCCAATCATAATTTCTTTGTAGTGCATGGAGCTTTATCTGCTCCATGTACTACAAGCTACAGAAAAAAAGGAATAAAAAAGCTCTAGGTATTTTGCCAGCTTTCAAAGCTATAAAACACTGAGTGAGCTGTCAGGAGTACAGTGTCATACAGACCCTTATGTTTATACTCACCTTGCCATGCCTCTTAAATGTACAGATTTTCACAGAATGTCCAGATTTTTGCCTCATATTTTTGTCTGTTCCTTATAAAATATTTGTTTTTTGGACAAACCACTGAGGATTGAAGGAGTGGCCCTAGGTCAACTGGTGCCCTAGGCAAACCAGCTCCACGGCGCCCCCAACACATTATCTGGTGCCCCCATCCTGGTCTACCTACACCAAATAAATACTGGAAAAGTGCCCCTGCTACACCGGCGCCCTAGGCGGCCGCCTAGTTGGCCTATGCCTAAGGCCGGCCTAAATAATGTCATTCATTTCATTTTCAGATTCTGTATCTTTCAGAAAATGCAGGGAAACACATCTTGTTATTCTAGCTACTTTCTAAGTTTATAAGAAGATGGGACAGACACATTACTGCTATCTTTTGCATGTCAGTACTGGCAGATTTGACTGCCTAGTCCAAGACTTGACCTTATCAAGTTAAGTAGGGGTGCTTAGCATTTATTCAGATTCAGTCTTGCACTACAGTAATACTTAACTGATTTATATATTTTCAAATACTGGTGCACAATCACCACACTCTACACATTACAAGTAAATTAGAATTGGTGACTCAATCATAATCCTGTTTGTATTAAAGAGCACTTTTACATGTGAAGCAATTAGAAGTGTCACTGTTTGTCTAAAGATGATGCTAGTTTATTTTCCATTGTGATTATACTCATGTTTGTGCTGCGGTTTCATACACACAGCACTGCAGCTATTTCATGGTCATTGACAAAGATAAGTAATAATGCTGCCTTTTCTTATTTTTACTGATGCAGTTTATTTCAGAGAAAATATGTATATCGAAAAATTATGAATTTCCATAGTCATGCTTATTGATCAGACTATATGTGTACATATCTCTGAAATATATCCTTAACATTACGCACATTATTTACTATGTTATGAATTTGTTTAAATCTTAGGTACTTTTTCGTTAAACCCCTACCACTTTGCGCTGCCGTGTTTTGCCGCTATTTCATCGGCACTTTGGATTGGCTTCTTTCCTACACCACTGACGAAGATGATATAAAAACAAATAGACAAAGAAGGCTATCCAAGCTGTTGCAGATTGAGTTACGTTCATTGTTATGATGTATATAACAAATATCAAGGCTAAAGCAGAATAATCCATCAGGAAAAAATATGGATAAAGAAATAGTATTACCCCTGTTGTGAACTTTGCAGCTGAAGCTGGGTTAAATTGTAAGCAAGTGTTCAAAATGTGCTCATTTGTTCCACTTTATAAAAGGTGCTGGACACTTTGGAGATGGCTCGACAGTCACCCTTCCGCACCCTTTTCCATGCATTAAAATAATTAGGATCGGATCTCTTTGGTCATATATACTTATTATATGTTCTCAGATTGAGCTTCTTGACATCCAAGTTTCAAACACATAACACGTAGGCTATGATCAGCAATCTGATCCTAATCTCCTGCCTATTAAAATATCTGAGTATTAAAGGAATACCAATACACTACATTAGTTCTTTCATACTCACTTAAGTAACAATGCATGCCTGTTACATGACAGTTGGGAGAGAAAACACATGCTATCAAAACCCAGCCCTCTGGGCAGCAGAGGAGGGCCGCTCTTGCTGGTGAGGACTGGCAGTGTCCCTCCCCCCAAAAGACACACACACACACACACACACACACACACACACACACACACACACACACACACACACACTGCTTTGCTGCTGGATTTTCCAATCTTCCATGCAACTTTTTTTCAGTGTTTCCTGTGGGACAGCCTTTGGGGTACAGATGATAAAAGGAGCAGCTGTGGACAGCAAGTAGGCAGGTAGGAAAGAAGGCAATCTGAATTGCTGACGAAATAGTGACAAAATACAGCAGCGCAAACTGGTAGGGGTTTAACAGTAAAGTACCAAATCTTACTTTTTCTTTCATATTGGCAGTGACTATGCTTTAGTTTATTACTATTGACCTGGTTTGTGGCTGAAAAGGGTCAAGTGCCAGCCACAAACTTGCTTTTCATGTTGCAAATTAAAAATAAATAAATAAGAATGATATCCTCATTCTCATGGTAATAGCCTTTTCTAGACATATATATTGATATCCAGCTAGAATCACTGTGTAACAAAACATAATTTAGAAATTAAAGCATATGTCATGTTTAACTACTGGTTTAACCAGTTAATGGTCTCCTGTCTTTGATTCACAAAACACTGAGAGGTATTTGGCTATTCCAGGCATGCTAAAACATCAGCTTTTGTCAGTGGTTATAAGGATACTAGCATCCACGTCATTAAGTACTCAAATCTAATTACAGAAAAATGAAAGTTATGTTCTTACCATAATGATAGATCCACGTCATCTCATTTTTATCCAGTTCAACAGTTGGGTTGTTGTATCTGAGCTCTGTACCTTCTTCCAGAGCTTTGGTTCTGAGACTCTGACTCTTTCCCCACCACAATTCCCGATAGCTACTGGATCCGACAAATTCCGAAGCTGGAGCCGACGAAAGGTTTGTCAGATTTTCCTGCCTGATTCCCTTCCTTTGATGTCTCAAACGGCCCTTTCAATAATCCTCTCAAGATTAGCTTGTTCTTGAGCTCCTGCAGGACTCTAGTGCTAAAACCATGACAAATGGAACAAGAGTCCTGCAGGTGAACAGCTCCCAAATAGTAAACGCAGCTGGTATGACCATCGGTTAGAAACATCTTTTTTGTGCAGGAATCACACTTCTTGAATCCAGAAGGCCTAGATTCTTTAGAAGCTTCCTTGGACATATTTACCACAAAATACAACACCGCTCAGCAACAAGATACTATAATAGAGATATAGAGTGGAAAGAGATGCTCAGCCAAAAAAAAAACAGACAGCAGAGTTTTTTTTTTTTTTTTTTGAAAAGGGAAAGTAACGGAAGGAGGAGAGTCTCTAAGTCAAATAACAACTCCTCCAACTGAGGAGATGCCTCTAACTTAAATGGCTAGCTCCTTAGTAGAGAAGGGAAGGGAAATAAGGTAAAGCCCTCTAACTAAAACAGGCTGAAAGGGGGGGATGAATCCTCTAACTTAAATGGATTCATAAGTTAGAAAGAAGAAGAAGGTTAGGCCTGAAAGATAAAGAAATGATGGCCTCAACAATAAACAGCAACTAAGCGGGCGATAGCTAGAGGGATAGACAAACAACAGATTCTACTAAACTACAGAAAAACTATGCTACCAAATAACAATATTTTACAAGAAAATATATGAAAAACAATCTAACTTAGCCTGAGCCAGTCATCAGCAATCCCAAAGCTTCAAGCAGCAAACGAGATTTGGGTAACTCTCGCTAGGCATGTTGGGATAGGTTCTAGCCTCAAGCCAGTGGAAGCTCTTGAGCTTTAGAATGCGGCGGAGTCAGAGCCAAAGATTAGCTCTGAACCCAACCAGCAAGAAGGAAGGTAAGATAGAGACAACATAACATATTTTGTTTTTCATATAAGGAAAGAAGAAAGAAAGTGAAATGTTACCAACAATAGCAACTGAAGGAGCTACTGCAAGGGTATAAATTAAGAAAAACAGTACCGACAACGGAAATGCTAAACTTCACAGGTAAGTGTAGAAAGGATAAGAGAGGACTATAATAGAGAAAAAACATATGTATATATATATATATATATATATATATATATATATATATATATATATATATATACTACTTTTCTCATAAACCAACACTAAAGCAGCTAATAGTGACCACATACATATGCAAAGGCAACAAACAAGATCTAAGGTATGGAAGAGGACTAGGGTATTATGGGTAAGAGAGGAGTTGAAGAGTTTTCAGTATCCATGAGCTGTAAAAAGCAGCTGAGTCAGATCTGAGGATCAGATCTAAACCCAATTGTTAAGGAACAAATGACAATTGACAACGTCATATGTATAATTTCTCAGCCCTTAAGCCCATACAGGAATTTTTGTTTTTTCCTATTCCTTTCCTACTGTTTGGTAGTATCAAGATCATCCATTGATGACTATATTTTGCATGAGTTTTCTCTCCCTCTGTTGTTGTTGTTGTTTGTCTTTCAGCTTTTCCCGGTAAGGGGTCGCCACAGCGGAACTCCGGTCCACTAACGATTGGCAGTAGATTTTTACGAAATGCCGAGGTATCAGCTCGACGCTCAACCTTCAACGAAGGCACGCCCATTTACGCATACATGTGTTTCGAACGCTACCCAACCGCGGGGAGGACATGCAGACTCTACACAGAAGGCACTCCCAAGCCCAGCCAAGAATCGAAAGGGAGAACCTCTTGCTGTGGGGTAACAACGCTACCGCCGTACCACCGCGGCATACAGTTTTCTCTCCCTCTGTATCACACAAAATTTCTCTTTCTCCCTCTCTGTTTCTGTGCCTGTCTCTCTTATGCATTAACACAACCAAAACTATATCTAATAGTCAATATGTTGGTGACAGAAAGATATCATGAGTCCAGACTTTTACATTAATCATCTAATTTTTCCCCACCCCCCTCACACACACAATCGTGGCACACACCAAATATCCATTATCTGCTCATATCTGTGTTTCCTGCTATACATCTGAATGACTACAGTCCCCTAAGAACAAATTCTGCAGCACTGAAGCCCCAGTTTTAAAGACCTGACTAAAAATGGAAGAAGAAAGCATGCCAAGCTCTCAGGTGATATTTAGCTTCTAGTTTATTTGCAGGGCATGCAATGATGCAAGTAAGCTCCTTAATCCCACAAGTTCTAATATAGCTACAGTATTCTATTCTATTCTAGTGTTGATATCAACAGAAGCACCTACTCCACGTTTTTTTTACTTTTTTTTTCTTCTTCACATCTGATGACTATCAGCCTCTGTTCCATTTAGACCATCTTTAAGGCAATCATGGGGTTCTTAACTTTACAGTAGCTTCCAATAGCAATGAAGCTGTCATTTTTAATGCAGTTCTAAAGTGGGGGTTTCTGTACCATCTCATGTGAAGCATTCCTACACATACACACACACACACACACACACACACACACACACACACACACACACACACACACACACACACACACACATCAATCTAATTACAAATTCCAACATTGCTTGGTAACCCACTACTCAGTGCTACCTGCCATATTCTCACACAGCATCAGCTGCTAGCCACTGGCTGGGTGGATTCAGTAGCCTTCCTCACCAATGGATAAACTGTAATTAGCTAGAAACTCACAATCACCTTCTCCAGCCTACTCCTCTTTCACTCAGTTTGTAACTGATTGTGGTTTGTTTTGGTCATAGTCATGACTCTGCACCATGGACCCAGTAGGAAAAGCCAAATGCTAGTGTAATACTTCATCACACAACCAGAAGGGATATCTGGAATTGAGGTATACACAGAGAGGTAGCCTGAGGGACAATTCTCATCCACTAGAGACACTTTGGTTAGTCATGGCTCTATTACTCTTTATAGGTCCTGGCCTTTCCTACACTTATTCATTGCCTTGCACAGTTTCAGTTGGCTCTCAAACTTTGTCTTTTCACATCTACCAGTCTTTGTCAGGCAGTCTCTTCTAAGCCTGTAGCTATCTGTAAATGAAGTATTTACCCTACTTCCACCAGATTCATATTGAGTCATGGAAGGTAATTTCAGTGAATGGAAACAAATCAAAAACAGCTCCAAGGTTGCACACCGGTAGAGAAAAAGACAAACTCCACTGTTGGCAAAATTAGTTTTCGTGAACAGTCTTTCAGTGTTTGCCAAAACTTCCTTCATCAATGTGACATGTTCCCTATCCATCATTTCCCTCTATATCATTAAATATTACTGTTAGCTATGTGACTATAAATAAGTTTGTAGATAATTAACCCACTACAGCCAAATACTGAATTTGACAGGTTTCCACATACATGTTCAACTTCTTGTGGAGTTCAAGAAGTATGCTTTAAATGCCTTCATGTGCCGTTTTCTTCTTGTTCTAACCAAAAGAAATGCATCTTATATTTTTTACCATTTTCTACACAATTTCCAAACTCCTTTATTGTTCCTGAGGTGAAAAGACAGCATTAGATCAAATGGCTCTTCTAGATTCAGCATGAACAGGCGTAACTACTTTTGGTATTTGTGAAACATTTCACTGTTTTTATATTGTGTTGTTATTTCACTGCTATTTAAGTGCACATTTCTCACATGGTTACATGCTATTGCTAATAACGCAGGTACACAACAATATTATTCACATTGCTGTACATCAGAAATACTATAAGCAACTTAACTGGAATTGCACATTTAACTAAAACCATGCAACAAATAATTGTTGTGAAACGTTTCTTTTCAAGCAATGACCCACTTGATCTATCAATATACTGGTAGTTAAGCAGGTAGCAGTCACAGAAAAATGTCCCCTTTCAGTAAAGTCAACAAAGCTTAAAGTTATGCGTGCTTATACTTTATACAAACCACACTCCATTACTGTGCACTTCATTTTCTTAAACATTCTTGTTAATCAGCTAGTGTTTGCCCAACATTTATGTTACCAGTCAAAACTCTGCATTCCCTACAGACTTAGCCATAAATAAATAATGAAAACCATAAAGACTTATTAGGCTATGTAAAAGACACTTTGTATTCCTTCTTCTAAAATTCAACTGAAATAGACAAAAAAACAGATGAATTCAGAAAGATCAATGGTTATGTCTTGACCTGTTAATGTAGTTCAGGTTCTTCATGTAGTGAACTTTCAAAAGTTTATGCATGATTACTAATGGTCAAGTCATGGTGATGCAAAATGCATAAAAATTGCTAATGTATATTCTGATAGCTACTAGTGCCATGTATGTTTAAAATGGACATCAAGCAAATACTCTTCTTAGCTTCTTCCACATCATTTAGTACTATTACTTTAAACAAATTATCAAACAAAATTCTCTTATTTGTATATTATTTTCATTTCACACCCTATGTTTCACACCTTGGAACCTTTCCAGAACATGTCTCTTATTGTGCACTTTTCTACATGAGATGCCATTACCAAATTCATCATTCTTCATGCCTGACAAACAAATCAAAGCATGAAAACAAATGGCTCCCTGTGTGAAAATGATGCCTGAGAGCTGTATGGCTCCTTCACCTGTATGGAAAAGAAGTCCCTCAGAAACCTAGATAGTAATGTTTTATACTGTTTTGCTTCTTTTTATAATGACCACCAGGGTCTTTATAGGCCTAGCCATGCAATCCAACCCATTTTTTTCCTTGAGTACATTGGACGCCTATATGGTGGGGGTATGTTACTAAGGAGGTAGCTAAGGGTTATGGAAGGTATGTTAGTTTGGGATTGGTTAACATACTGTCAGCCTCTGTCCATCAGAAACATGAGGGTCAGACTGGGGGGTGAATGTACAATTTCCCACCCATCAATTAAGGTTTCACTTGAAATGGATTAGGGATGAAATCCAGTTCACATAGATGGGGGATATATTCCATAGTGCAAGGATCCCCTCTCCAGCATGTTTCAGTTATGTCATGGGAACAGCTCAGGTCCTTAGATCTAGTATTCCTGGTATTGTTTGTTTTGCAGATGTGCAAGAGGTCCATCAGAGCTGAGTCTAATGATGTCTTATATGCCAGGCAAAGAGTATGTCTCAGTAACCTGTAGGAGACTGAATAAAGATATAGTACCTTATGGCTATCAGTGTAGGACACGGTATTTATACTCTGGATTCTCCTGGTAAGAAACATTTGATGGCATTCTAGTTGTTGCAATTGCCTGGTTAGGCACATACTAAAGGGGACATTGTATTCGATGATGGGTCCAATAAGGGCTAAGTGGAGTGATACTACAAGTTTCTTGTACCTGGATGCCATACCCTTGCATATGAGTTGGGTGACACAGAATGATTTTCTTACGATTTTGGCTACATGTTGGTTGAATGTTAAATTACTAACAACATGTGTTTCCAAATGCCTAACTACCATGTCAACTCTTACTGGTGTTTTATCAATGGAGAAAATAGCTTGGGTGGATGTCTGCCCAAAGGGCACTATAATGCCTTCCTTCACATTAAGTTTCAATCTGTGGCTCTGGCACCAATCATTTGTTTATGTGAGGCCCTCCTGTAGGATGCTTGTGTTGTGGGGAGGGGGGGGGGGTCTATGATACCTTTCAATTTACAGTCATCTGCGAACATGGTGAGACAGAGGCTTGTGACATTAGTCTTGACTTTTGAGAAGTTGATGCCAAACAGCAGTGGCTTATCACAGAGAACTGGGGTACTCCTTTAGTGACTGGTCTCCTGGTGACAGTAATCTCACCAGTCCTGACATCTTGAGTCCAATCTATGAGCCAGCAATCCAGTGAGTTATGTACAGATTTATATCTACTTTTTAGAGTTTGTCAACAACACTCGAGTAGGATATTGTATTGAACTCATTGGCCAGGTTGAGGTACGCAGTATGCACCATTCGTCTCTCATCCATAGCCTTGGTGAACCCTCTCAGAGAAGTCTACCAGGGTGACTAGGCAAAACCATCCCTTCACAAAGCTAAACTAGGATTGGCCTAGCATCTGTAGGCTGTCAATATTATTGTTGATCCTTTCCATGATAATTCTTTCCAAGTCTTTTCATATTAGATTTTTCAGAATGATAGATCTATAGTTCCCATGGTCGGTTGATGATCCACCATTGTGATGATAGATGTGAGTTGTGACCCTCCATTAACTCGGTATGTAACCTGTTCTGAGTCTGTAATTGAACAGTGCCTCTAGCAGTCCTGCTAAGTCATGTTTGAGGCTATTTAGAAGACAACTGGGGATATTGTCAGGAACAGTGTTTTTTGGGCTTAGTGAACACCACCAAGGACATGTCCTTGTTGATAGTTGGAAGGATATGCCAGACAGGATTTCACAGGGGGTTGTGGGGGAATGGTGGTGAAGTTAGAGCTAAATTTATCATCTAGAAGTTTTATTATGTCACCCTGGTCAGTGAAGGTTATGCCATTTACCACCAGTTCTGCACACTGATATGAGCTGCTATTAAGGTTCCTGGCATAACTGAAGAAGGCTTTGCAATTGTCCTTACCCTGAGAGACTATACTGACCTCATAATTGGCCTTGTTGGACCTTATTAGACCTCTTAGTTTCTTTTTAGTAGAATCAGTGGGTTTTTGTCTCTGTGAGAGTTGCTCTTTCTGATTCTGTCCATGACGCTTTTACTTTTGTTATATACCCTGTTAAGGTTAGGCTTTTACCAGAGCGTTTTGATTTTGGTGATAGAGCTGGGTTTGCTTCTAGATGGTGCAGCAGCTTAACTGCATCCATTTACATGTCTGTACAGGGTTTCTGTGAACAATTCTGCATAGGCAGTTGTGTTCTCGGGGTTTGCGGGAGTCTTGAATTTTGACAAATTGCCACTTAACAGAATGTAGTTAGCTTTAGAATAGCTCCTAACCATTACTGGTTTAGTTGGGTTTTCTGGGTTGATTTTTATAGTGAGGGAGGCATTTCTGTGATCCAACCTCACCAATCAGGATATGACATACGATGCAACACTCTCCTGTGTTATTGAGTACCAGATCTAATATATGTGAGACTCTGGTTGGTATGCATACTATCTGGTCCAGGGTGTTTATGTTGACAAAGTCCAGGAAAAGTTGTGGCTGTGAATAAGAAGCAATGTACATTTACCAGTCTATAGAGGAGTAGTGAAGGTCTGCCTTGAACAGGCTGTTTGGTTGGAGCAGTGAAAGTCTAACATGAATAGGGTGTTTGGTTGGACTTTGAGTGCCTCCAGTAAGTCCAGGTACAAGCTGTGTGCATTGTTGATCATAGAGGGTGATCTGTAGCTGGCCAGCACATGATATTGAACCTTGTCTATGGAGACCTGGACCTGGATGAACTCTAGGGCATGATCCTGTTTAACTACCTTGGAGTTGTTTTTGTTGCTAATATAAATTGAGACACACCCACCATTAGCCCATGTCTGCAGTGTTGCTGGTCTAAATGTGTGAAAGGCTCTGTAATGCTGCACAGCCAAAGTACTTCTCTGGCTTTTAACCAAGTCTAAGTAACAGAACAGATGTCTACATTCTCCTGAGTAAGAAGAGCTTTGCAGTGTGGAGTTCCTTGTTTAGGCTCCTTAGATTGAGCAGTAATACCTTACAGTTGCTTTGAATTTTTTGTTACTATGTTGGTGGTTCTGTCATTTTGACATTGTCTAAAAAAGGCTGTAAGAGGGTAGATAAAGTTTTACCCAATATCATAAAGCCCGGGGGGTACACTTGCAGTCCATCCTTGACAAAAGAACATGGTCCGTTAACGATATGCTCCAATGCTCATAGATATCGTATTCCCCTGCAATGATAGCAGAAACTAAGCTAATTTTAAAAATTAATAATTTTCTGTTCATACGGTGGCATCATCCTAGGTGAAGGTGGAATGCTGCAACACATATTTAGAGAGATTCATAATGTCGCTTTTCATATTCCAATGAAGTACATATCAGATTATTTACACCCACATGGTCTATGACAGAGTTATATTAGTACATGTTGTGCAGTGACTTCAGTGCATACGTGATATTACAGATCATAGTTCTAGATAGGTAACTAACCATTAACTTCTCCTTCTACAGCCTGGTAAGAGGAGTATCTGGGTGTCGTACAATGGAATCATGTGTGACAAGAATAGCAAGTAAAGTGCTTGCCTTATGGGCTCTCTTGGGGACCATTGGGTGCAAGCTTATGTGTGAAGTTAATTGTTGTTTTCTGTATCTGCTTTATTGACTACTGAGGACAAGTGCTGCTGTTAGATTGTTTTGGAGGTCTTTGAGATTTGTGAATTTTTCTTTTAAGTGCTTTAGCATAAGAAGGTCAATGTGTGTGGTATGTGTATAGGATGTAAAGTGTTCTTAACAACCTTGTAAGAAGGCAGGGTGCCTGCCTCAATGGAAGTTATATATGTACATCTCTTGCATAGTAATTAGTTCCTTTAAGGATTAAAACATTGTCAGATTACATGAGACAATTGCTACTTGTCTCAGAATGTACATATCTATCAACCTGGCCACAGAGACATTAGGAAAATACATATCCATATTGTCATGACATGTATTAGGCTTGGTCTATTATGGTTTAGGATGTGGTGTCTGGGATTAACTCTAGCTGTTAGGTAGTGCCATGATCTGCTATTAGTGTTATTCAATGAGCTAACTAGCTGCCCTAAGTTTTCCAATGAATTCCTTACTGTGTTACATTTAAAGTTGTAAGTACTAAGTTTAGTTAAATTTTACTGTCTAAGTGTTTGCTGCTATACAGGGCACTGCTAACCACTACTGCCCAGTGAGCAGCTCTGCATAAAAGTGCTGATGCTATAGCCACAGGAAAAAAAAGCCGAAAACTAACTGCTATGCCCCCTAGCCAATTAATGGATACATTATGAGCTCCCTGGAGTACTTCCCAACTGAGAGAAACCAAGCAAACCCCTTCTGCCACAAGGTGGATGACCTGGAAATTCTTTTCAGTGAAACAGTTGCTTAAATGCTTTGAAAGTACCACAAAACAGTAATGAGCAAGTGCAAAAATACAGTAAAGTCCTTATCTCAGTGTGGATGGCTCTGGAGGCAGTTGATTCACTGGCAAGGTCACCAAGCATTACTGGGCTCTTTGGGAATGAGCGTAGAGCTGTGCAAACATGACTACTTTTTAGCCACAAAAAAAAAAAAATAAAAATCTTAAAAGTACCTTGTATGCCATTGGACCAATACAATAAATGACTTCACCTTTTAGGTTCCCTGGAGTGCTTTCCAACTCAGAGAAACCAGGCAAACACATTCTGCCACAAGATGGATAACCCTGGAAATTCTTAATGTAAAAGCATAGCAAAAGTAAGTCTCAAGTGCAGACAAACATCAAACAGCTACATCCCTGGGAAGATCGCTGTTCTGCAAGGTGATTTAAATCAAGGCAGATCAGTAAATCAAAAAAAAACAAAGAGGAGTCATTTTTCAAGTAAACAGTTGCTTAAATGTGATTGTTAAACTTAGCAAGTGCAAAAATAAAGCAAAGTTCCTTATCTCAGCCAAGATGGCTCTATATGCAGCAAAAACACGGAATCAGGATAGGTCACCAAACATTGCTGAGCTCTTTGGAAAAATGCAAGGGGACACACAAATATGCCTACTTTATAGTCACGAGAAAAAAGCTGAAAACTGACTCCTATGCCCTCTGGCTAATAAAAGACTACACTTTGAGCTCCCTGGAGTGCTTCCCAACTCAGAGAAACCATACAAACATCTTCTTAGATTAGTATGCTAACACATTTCAATTAATATAATGTATATATGAAGGGAAAGAGTTTAGAAACCAAATGCCAAAGGTATTTTCTTTGGCTAATTTTTTGTTTATCAGGTGGGATGTCCTAATAAAAATTACAGAAAGTTTAGAAAAATCTCAATATAGCAGCAATTCATGTTTAAAGTATAGCCCATCGAATAAGCATGAAGTTATTATGAATCTACATATGCATCACATAAAATAAATCTTCACACAACATATGAGCAAGGGACCATTTCACTCCTACTGTGTATTATACTGCTAGTTTAAAAAGGGTAGCTTTGAAAGGGCTTTCATGCAAATGTTATATCTTGATATTCCCCATAATATACTTAAAACTCCAGTGCTTTTAACACACAGAACAAAAGTTATATAACATCATCACAATATTCAAAAAGTCTACATCAACATTCAGGTCATATCTATGAACTGCCCTTTACGTGGCAGAATGTCCTTGATTTTGTATCATATTTTTGCTCTGTCCCTCATATACCTTTTTATTTTTTGGTAAAAGCGTGAGGATTATGGTCAGTCATTAATGCTAGCCACTAGGGTTTCATACTTCTCATTGTTCAGAAAATATATACTGATGCAAAATTTGTTGCCTTAATAACTTTTTAAGTAAATTACAGTAAGATTTAAAAAAAATGTTTCTGATGTTGGGCTTTTTTCCTACTGTTATTTTTGGCTTTACCTAGGATTGTTGAGTGAAAAAGTAGAGAAGTATGACCCATGTAGTTCTAGAGGGATCCCATGTCTATTACATTCTAATGAAAAAAAATATATATTCCTTGTTGATTAGATTAGTCCCACTACGCCAGTGTACAGATTTCAGGAAAGACTTGAGGTGGTATTCATACTAACTAAAGGAAATTTTGCAACAGCACCACAGAACTTCCCCTGCTCTTATATCTTGTTGTTTTCATAGGTTCATAAGTAAGTACTAGGTTAGCTGCCCTTGTGGGCATTTTAAGGTTAGCCAGTTTCCCTTTTTGTGCTCAAAATAACCTATCCCATTTGGATATAGACTGGACTTACCCATCCCATGGTTGATACTTATATATTACCCCTAGTGAGAATAACTGAGATCATACCCCAGATAATTTCAGGGGACCCATGCATGGGACAAAGCATTTAGCAGCTGCTTATGTCCATTAGTAATACAGGGGGCACTCCTGGAGTAAATTTTCTGTTTACCATCCACAAGTGTAAACTGTGCTTGAATATGGACAGAGAAGAACTTTGCTGTATGTGGATGAAGAGTATGTTCCACAGCAGCTGTATCCTCTGCAAGGTATACCTGTCCCTCCAAACCATTCTGTTAATGTTGCAGAAGAGGTGTTGATCCACACATCATGTATTTCGGATGCCATCTGACTTGCTGATGTGCTGCAAATCCATTAGTAATGGGTCAGAGGATGCCTTGTATGTTACAGGGCTTTGAGTCGGTCCATTTATGATTTGATGCTTAGCTCTTGTATCCTTCTGGTAAGGTATCACTACAGGCACTCCAGTTGTTGCATGTGTTGTTGAGTTGTTTTGCATAACGACCACTAGCAGGTGATGCAGGGCTGCTGCTGCTGACTTGATTGTGACAAATTCAAATGGATGATACCATGAGAGATGGAGCAGTTGTTTTTTGAAAAAGCAGATTGACAGGTGACTGAAACTACTGGACTGAGGAATTTATTACAACAAAGTTAGAAAGGGGTGGCTAACCAACACAGGAAATACTGAATTTGATGAAGCAAAGTGAACCAGAAAGTGGAGCTGAAGCAAGATGAGGATATAGTAGAACATGTTTTGGATGTGGGAGCAGAAGAAATAACAGATTCAGTGGGGAAAGCAGTGACTATGTGTAATAAAAGAGCAGAAAACACCAGTTTGCATTCAGTTGGTGGAGTACCTAGTTTCAAGTCCATACACACACACACACACACACACACACACACACACACACACACACACACACACACACACACACAATACAGGATTTACAAAAATCTCATATTAATGCTGCAAGAATGGCAGAACAAAAGGAAGGATACAACAACAGACTGTATGGGAGCAACACAGAACTAACAAGCCTGAAGTAAGCAGTAAAACAAAAAACTGACTTCCATTTCAATAGATAAAAAAGTTATGTACTCACCATAATGTTCCATGTTTGTTGTCCATCTTGCCGTTCATTCTTACAATGATGGGTTCAACTTGGCCGAATACGTAGCTGAAGATCTCAAACTTGGCTCATGGCAAGAAGGTATCCCACAATGCAGTGGTGCAATTCCCCATATCTTGTTTGCTGCTAATACTGAATAATATGTACATTATATACATATCTACACGCATATACATATAGACAATGTGTAAGTCCATACCAAAAAATACTGGAAGAAGAAACAAGCTGAGACAAAGAGCCCCTGAGGTAGTGGAAATCTACCAGGTCCACAAGAAGTCTTAGGCAGGGGGAAGGAGGGAGGGTTCGTAAGATGGAACGTTATGGTGAGTACATAACTTCTTTATGTTATGTTGTCCTATATTGCCTTCATTCTTACAAAGATGGGACAGCGTCTTTAGCACCTTTATCCTGGGTGTCTCATGTGAGTATACCTTTCAGCACCGTGGAACCAAAGGATGCCCTGTCCCTGGAGACCAAATCCACTTTGTAATCAGTAATAAAAGTATGAGGAGTAGACCACGTAGCTACTGCACAAATATTATCTATAGGAATTCTGGCTTGGAAAGCAGATGATGTAGCCAATGCTCTAGTGGAATGAGCCTTTACTTTGAAAGGTAGATCCTTGTTATTAGATTTGTAGATAAAGGTAATACAATTTGAAAGCCAATTAGAAAGAGTGGTTTTTGAAACTGGTGATCCTTTTTCTGCATCAGAAAAGGATACAAATAATTGGTCATAAGGCTCAAAGGGAGGTAAAATGAGATGGGACAAAACAAAATTTAGATCCCATGGAGAAAGGGGCTCCTTAAAGGGAGGTCTTAGTAAGGAAGCACCTGTTAAGAAGGCTCTACACATCCTGTGTGACATTAAATTTGAAGAAGTCTCGCCCATATGAAAATTTGAAATTCCAGCAAGTTGAACTTTGATGGTAGCTGTAGTTGAGCCTTGTTGAAACAGTTCCACCAGAAATTCCAAAATGGAGTGAATAGGTGCAGAGAAAGAATCAATGTTCTTATCTTGAGCCCACAGGGAAAACCTCCTCCATTTGCTAGAATAAAGCTTTCTAGCAGAAGCTTTATGGGAGGACATTAAAATATGTTTTACAGTAGGAGTGAAATTGTAAAGCCTGACTAAATTGGGGAAGTGGAGCAGCCAAGCTCTCAATTTTAGGGTATGGAGAGAAGGATGAAGCTCCCCTGACATATGAATCAACAGATCTGGTACTGGGTCCAGGATCCAAGGCTTCTCCTGAAAGTGGGGCCACAGGAAGGGGAACCAAACTTGATGAGGCCAGTAAGGGGCAATGAGAATTATCCTGCTTCTCCAGCTTTGAGCTTTCTGAATTACTCTGGGTATGAGAGGAAAAGGTGGAAAGGCATAGGTTCATAGGTTCATAGATTGGTACTAGACTATCGGCCCTAGGGCCTATACAAGCCAAGCCATAACAATTCCCTGGCTATTTCTTCCCATACTATTTACTTCCCTGGTCTCCTGTCTAGCAGGGTGACTGACGTGATCCTTGGGGTGAATTTCCTTTCTCCCATCCAATCATCAAGGTTCCTTTTGAAGAGGGCCAAAGAGGCACTCTGCTTAACATGTATGGGGAGTCTCTGGGTCAGGAACCTATCCCTCCAGCATGTTTTGTTTATTGTGATGACAAGATTTAGATCCCTGGAGCGTGTGGCTCTGAAGGATTGGGATTTCATTAAGTGTAGCCTATCCAACAGCTCTGGGTTTGACATGTCCTTGTATGTTAAGCAGAGATCGCCTCGGAGTAGACGATATGCGACAGAGCATATAGAAGTTCCGAGGGCCAATCGTGAGCCAGAGTGTCTCTTGGTATCTCCACCAGATGGGGAACTAGGGTAAAGTAGTTGGTGCACTTGGCATTCATGGGAGTGGCAAAGAGATCGCCGAAAGGCTGTCCCCATGTATGGGAAATCATTTCCGCTGTATTATGATTGAGAGACCATTCGTGAGGCATTAGAATGGCTCTGCTCAGCTTGTCCGCTATCACGTTGGACTTCCCCGGAATGTGCATTGCAATTAGAAAGCTCTGGGAAGAAACTGCCCATTGCCATACTCTTAGGACTTCTCAACACAGGGGGTAGGATCTGGTTCCCCCTTGCTTGTTTATGTACGAAACTACAGACATATTTTCTGATTGGATCACAATAGTCCCTAGAGGGAGAGAGTCTTGAAGTGCTTGCTCTCATCTCTAGAACATTTATATGCAAGTGAGCCTCGTGATCTTGCCATGTACCTTGGACTGTTCTTCCCAGATAATGCCCCCCTGTCTGGGAAATGTCCATGGTCACTGTAGCTATTGGTTGAAGTGAAACAAAGGGTCTGCCTATTGTCACATGAGTGGAGTGCATCCACCATCTCAAGTCATTGTTGCAAGATTCCGTTATCCTGATCAGATGAGACATTGGAAGCTCTTGAAGAGACCATTGGGAGAATAATAGCCATTGAAGTATCCTCATGTGCATTCTGGCAAAAGGAACTAGTGTAATTGTGGAGGCCATTGTTCCTAATAAGTGTAGAATTACTTTTGCTTTCACTTTGTCCATGGGAAGGATGTGAAGGACTTGATGTCTGAGAGTTTTGATACTTTCTGCTGGAAGACGTGCTATCATCAATGAAGTGTCTAGATCTGTGCCTATGAATGTAATACGTTGAAAGGGCAACAAGGCAGATTTTTGCAAATTTACTGTAATGCCAAAATGATTGCAGATGTCTAATGTTAGATCCCTGGCTTGTAGGAGTAGTTGCTTGGTGATGGCAGACAGGAGCCAGTTGTCTAGATAAGGAAACACGCGGAATCCTAGACGTCTCAGGTGAGCCGTGACTACTGCCATACATTTGGTGAACACTCTAGGGTCTGTAGTGAGACCAAAGGGCAGAGCTCTGAACTGGTAATGGATGGTTCCCAGTCAGAAGCATAAGTACCATCTTCATATCCTGCCCATTATAGTAAGCATCTTGAAGGTCTATCGAGCACATCCAATTGTCTTTCCCTAAAAAGGGAAGTATAGACTGCAGTGTCACCATTCAGAACTTTGACGTTGTGACAGATTCGTTTAACTTGCTTAGGTCCAATATGGGCCTCCAGTCCCCTGTTCCTTTTGGCACTAAAAAGAATCTTGAGTAAGTTCCGAATCCTATTTGATCTGCAGGGACTTCTTGGATGACTCTTTTTTGGAGCAACTTTTGAACCTCAATAGTTGCTTGTTCCCTTAGATTGGGTGGAACATCCGGGAGTGTTTTGGTCTTCAGGACAGGTAAGCAAAAGGGAATGGTTTATCCTCTGGATATTATGTTTAGTACCTATTTGTCATTTGTGATACTTCGGCAGGCTTCTGGGTACATTGATAAACATCCCCCGTCTGCCTCCTGAGTAGAGCAGTCGGGTCTCCTTTCAGGAGTGCTGATTAGGGCATCTGCGAAAGGAATCATGATCACCCTGGTTTTGTGGACCCCCTCTGCCTCTAGGGCGGCATCTACCATTATTACCTCCCCCTCTGCCCCTGGGGAAGATATCACCCCGTGCGTCTTGGAAAAATCTCTGGGATCTTTTAAACCACATCTTTCCCCTCTTCTGACCTTTGGGATAAGGTCTTGGAAGGTACAGAAAAATGTACTGCAGCAGCAGAGAGAGTTTTTCTTTTCTGCTCGCATTGGGTTAGAGTGTCTTTTACTTTGGGTCCAAAGAGTGAGGAGCCATCAAAAGGGGTGTTAGTAAAGGTAGACTTAAAGGGCTCTGCAAAATTACACAAGCGCAACCAGGAGTGTCTCCTTAGGGAAACTCCGAAACCCGCTGCCCTGCTCGCTCCATCTGCTGCGTATGATATGAGCCTCGTGGAGAAGTTGACAATGGAGTTTAAAGTGGACAGCTGGGAGGAGACCTTCTCATTCACTGCCGCAGCTACTGAACCTTGTAGAGTATCTCCTAGCTCTTTCTGGAGATCTCTTTGTAGCCTCGTAAAATGGGATAAGTAATTCAGCAATCGCAAAGAACAGGTCACCGAAGAAAAGATATGCTTCCCATATCTGTCCATTGTTCTCAAATCTTTATTCGGAGGATGAACAGATAAGGAAGTCTCTGCAAGTTCCTTTTTGGTGGCTGCTGCCACCACCATAGCATCTAGAGGTACTCCTTTTGTTAAGAATTTTTTGCCCAGAGGAGCTGACAAAAATTTGTTTGGCCTCCAAAGGACCAGTTCCAAAGCGTCAGGTGACTCCCACGCCTTTCAACTAACCAGATCAATTAGTTCATCGAACGGCGGTGACACCCAGGAGGCTGAAGGTTGAGACCTGAAAGCCTTCAGGTACACTGACTCATAAGAAGGGGTAGTGGTCTGCCAGCTGCCTCTTTGCTTAAGGATCTTCATAATATCTGCGAATGAGATATCATCAGAGGACAACTTTGGGGACCCTTCCGACTCATCGAGGTCAGTGTCTGAAGTAATGGACTCATGTGAGGAGTCAACACGCTTCCTCATGTAGGTTCTCTTCCGAGGTGGCTCCCCAGAAGGATATTCTGGGGAGGCCTTGGATGAGAGGGGTTCACCCAAAGGGGGATCCTGAGGCTTTGAGTATCTGCTGTCTTGAGGAATGGGTGGTGCTGAGACAGTAGCTGGTGCCTTGGGGGGAAAGTACTGGTAACCTTCTGTGGTGCTGAATGGGAAGACAACACACTCCTCATCAGCTCAAAACAGATCCCGCTGGCTCTGAAGACCCCCCCCCCAGCTCTGAGGAGACATAGGTAGACAATGGAGCCAACAAGATCGGACTTGAGGCAGATGCAGGAGCTGAGCTAACCTGAGCCGATGCTCCAAAGGGTAAGCTCGGCACCGAATAAGATTGGTGCCGAGAATCCTCCTTGGGGGCCGACCATGGAATCCCGGCTCCCAGACTCACCAGACGGAGCCGAGAGACTCGGAGCAGAAGTTGGCTACATGGAGACCAAAGGGAGTTCCGGAACTGGCAAATCCACAGAATGTGGCACTGAGCACTCTGTCTCTGGAGGACCAGCTTGGCTTAAAGGAGGAACAATAGTGGGCACAGTAGGCTCCAAAACCAAATGGGTAGGAGCAGAGAACAATTTAGTCAGCACCAGCAACTTAAGGAGTCTACGCACCACCCGTTCCATGTCCTCATCAGATATACTTCTTGTAGACCTGGAAGATAATGAAGGAGATCAAGACCTATGGAGGATAAGCGATCTCAAGGTCAGAGAAACCAGCAAAATTTCAATGGACCGGCTCTGAGTAGAGATATCTTGTGGCTCCGAAGGCTTTGGAGCCAAAGAACCAGGTCTGTCAACCATAAGAACATCTGACAGCTCCAAAGACTGTGGAGCTGAGAAAGTTGTGGCCTTAGAACTTTTAGGTAGTTTGACTGACGGCTCCGAATGAGCCGATGCAGATGGGGATTGTCTTTTGTGAGATTTTCCTTTTTTAGAAGGAGAAGAAGAGGAAGAGCTATGAATGGCCTCTTCAAAGGAAGGTTTTAAAAGCCCTTTAAGAATCACCTTGTTTCTTCTCTCCTGAAGAACTCTGGCACTAAACAAATGACAGAAGGTGCAGTCCTCCTGGAGATGGATAGCACCAAGACAATAGACACAAACAATATGTCCATTAGTGATGGACATCTTTTGCAAGCATTTCTGAAATTTTTTGACACCTGAAGGCTTATGTTCTCTTTCTTTCTGTTCTTTAGACATTTTGACACCAACAAAGGAAGCCTAGAGGCTATATCAAACACAATAATATTTAAAGACTAATGCTGCCAAAACAATACAAGTAAGAAGACCAAGGAAGAAAATTAGAACCTCTAACTTAAACGGCTCTGATTTTCAAACACAAACTATTAAACAGGACAAGGCCTCTAACTAAAATGGGTGTACAGCTTTCTAATTTAAACGAGCTATGAAGACACAACAAACTACAACAAACAACAACCACTACAGGGATACCAAGGCCTATAAAGCAATGGCAAAAGCCATGCCTGAGGAAAACTGATCTCTACTGAGGTAAAAACAGCAAAGAGAAGCCAACAAATACAATATATTGGTAATAAAACTATATATCAGCAAAATTATTTAGTTTTGACAAGAAATATAAGAAAAAAGTTTCACAACTTAGCCACGGCCAAGATGAGCGCATCCAACCTCATAAAGCAGCAAATGAGATCTGGGGAATTGCACCACTGCATTGTGGGACACCTTCATGCCACAAGCCAAGTTTGAGATCTTCGGCTAAGTATTCGGCCGAGTCGGAGCCGAGGATCGGCTCCGAACCATCATTGAAAGAATGAAGGTGAGACAGGACAACATAACATATAATGTTTCAGAAAATATAATTTTGCCTTTAGGATTTAGTATAAAAGATATAACAGCTTTAATAAAATTCAGGACTGATGACCTATAAAGCGGCTTTTGAAACTTTTGGTTTGCTACAATAATTTGCGTGTTAGGTGGGATAGAAAAAGGAGACAGAACCGTGGAAGGACTATGCGTGTGTTTGTGTGTGTATATATATATATATATATATATATATATATATATATATATATATATATATATATATATATATATATATTATATATGGGTCTACTTCTCTTCATCAAAAGTACATTACTTCAAAAAGGAGAAGTAGACCCACATTTATGCAAAAGTGCACTTAACCAAAAGTGCACATCCGTGAAGAATGATTCAACAAACTGTTAAGGAACATTGAGGTGCTAAAGTATACTACAGTAGGGAAAAGGGAATTTACCTGTTTCCCTACTGTAGTGCAATCTTGGAATTGCTATATTTAAGTAGGGGCGGTGTGGGAGGGTGCAGAGGGGGTTGCCCCCCTGCAAAAACATTGTTTTGGTGTTCCTGATCGGCTCGTTGAACCGATCTTCGTGAAAGTGGACTTTAAGTATGGGTCTACTGTTCTTTTTCGGTGGTGTTCTTTTGATGAAGTACAATAGATCCATATATATATATATATATATATATAAAATATACATATATATATATATATATATATATATATATATATATATATATATATATATATATATATATATATATATATATATATATATATATATATATATATATATATATATAATATATATATATATATATATATATTATATATTATACATATGTATATATATATATATATATATATATATATATTATATACATATATATATATATATATATATATATATATATATATATATATATATATATATATATATATATATATATATATGTATATATATATATATATATATATATATATATATATATATATATTTTTTTTTTTAATTTTGCTCTGCAACTTTAAAAGAAAATGCAACTGCATTTCTGAACTTATGCTGATACTGACAGTGTTCAGATGATTTTTTTCCTTATCTGTTCATAAAGGGGAGGGAGGAGAGGGTATCCTCTTCCCTTCTGAGCAGGGAATTGGTGGTTGAAGGCTTATTGTGCCTGATTATTTTAGCTGCTTTTTTTTATTTCTTTTTTTTCCGAAATTGGTGCGCTTTGTTTGCTGTAGCATAGACTAGATTCAGACCTGCCAAATCTAGCTCTGTTTGTACAACCTGAGCACTAAACTAGACCATCTTTTCTTGGAAGGGGTTCCCTTGCACCCTAGAGGCAGGAGTGTGCACTTCGAACTTCTCTGATTAAAGGTTCCTGGAAAAGGGCTCAGTTTTGAGCTTTTGTCTTGGTTAATCAGTTAATTTGTTTAAATCAGTTTCCTCTCATTTGCTACATAAGCAAATCCAAGCTATCTGCTGATCTCTGCAAAACTTAAGTAAAATTTTTCACTGTATATTATACTTTTGAACTGCATTTTTTACCATATCATTGCTTATTTGAACTGTTTTTTTTTTGTTCTGAAAATGTTGCACTTTGTTTGCTCTAGCATAGACTAGATTCAGACCTGCTGAATCTAGTTCTGTTTATATAACTTGAGCAGTAAACCAGGCCATCTTTTGTTGGAGAGGGTTTCCCTTCACCCTAGTGGCAGGAGTGTGTAGTTAGAACTCATTTTACTGAAGGTTGCTTGATCAGGACTCAGTTTTGAGCTTTTTTATTGGTTAATTTGTTTAGATCAGTCTGTGCATGGTGGTTATAGACGCAAATACTTTTGAATGCAAATTTTCTCTTACTAATCTGCTAGTGCTCCATTGGGGAGTTCTTATGATTGTCCTCACTGACAGGTAATACATTCAATGAAGCTCTTGAGGTACCAACGCAGATCCTATCCACTACCCCTTCATATTTTTGTCTACTTCTCCTGTCCTCTCCCTGTTTTCTGACTACATCAACTTACCTAGCATTATGGATGGACAATTTCCCACAGTTTTTCCAGTCAGCCTGGTTGACATGGGCATCCTGAGGCAATGTAACAACTGCCTCATGTACATTGACTTCTTCTAAGCCACACAAATTCATTATGTGAGAGATGCATCTATATCAAGAACCTAGAATCCAGGATCTCTCGCTCACCAGTCAGTCCATCTGATACTAAGCAGGTTGTTAGCATGCACACCTCACCTCCTGTACCTACCAAACTAACACACAAACCTACATATGTGGAGGTCCTTACAAGAAGCTTACCTAAACATCAGAGTCCTCCCAAACACAAACAGGCTTCACATAATACATCCTCTTCAGAACATAGTACACATAATATATCACACACCAGTGTCTTACCAGTCATGCCCCTAAGGCATAACACAAAACAAACATGTCAGACACACAGATCTCCCTCTCACCAGGCTGAATAAGAAAAAAGTCACAGTCAGCTATCTGTCATGTGTTAGTATTCACCACATCACAAACACACACAATTCTTTCAGCAACAGGCACTGTTATGATTCAGTCATAGTCCATGTTAGTGTGAATGACGTGAGATGTACCTCACTGGACTATATGAAGAGAGACATGACTGAGCTCTCAGATTATGTGCCTCAGGTAGTTATTTCCCTAGCCTTAAGCAACATTTACCTTCACCTAGGATGATACCTCAGTACAAAAAAAAATAATTGACTTCAACAATTGGCTTAGTTTCTGGTGTCATTCAAATGGGATCCAGTATCGGTCAGCCTGGGATGATATGGTTGACAGACCTCGATGCTTTGCCAGAGATTGTCTTCATGTGTCACCCCTGGGATTTTGGTTACTAGCTAAGGCTCTTGCCATCCCCATAATGCCTTTGTTAGACAATGTCACAAGAACAAAATTCCCATCATAAAAATACCCTCTAAAAACAACCTCAAGGTTATGCTGCTACACGCTAGGAGTCTAAACCAGAATTTGAACTGACTGGAAACAATTCTCACCCTGGAAGATGCTGCCATTTGTGCAGTCATTGAGACCTGGTTTAAGGCTGAGGAGAGCACCCCAGCTATACCAGGTTATATTTCCTTCCACACATTCAGACCACAAACTGAAGGCTTGAGAGCTAAAGGAGGTGGTGTATCAATATTCATTAAAGATAAATATACCTCTAGATTGGTTAAACTGCATGATTCCCTTGAATTACTTCAAGTGCAATTGACTGTAAGTAATACCCCTCATCATGTCATTGCCAGCTACAGGTTCCCCTCAGTGAATTAGGACATCCACTCAGCCTACGTGGATCTACTTGAGTCAATCAAGATACAACCAAACACCCTGGTTTTGGGTGACTTTAATTACCCATCCATAGACTGGGAAAATTACATGTGTTCTAACTCACTTGCTCAAAGGTTCCTGGATTTTATTAACTCTAATGCCCTGGACCAGCTGGTTGACATACCCACAAACATCCTGGACCTGGTGTTCAACATGAGGGACTGCTGCACCACCCCCAGTGTGTGGCCATCCCCGGTGAGATCTGACCACAAATCAGTCTCGCTAGAAGTAACTATAACACAAGACTCCCTTAGCAACAACTAGTCTAAAAAAACTTTTCCAAGGCCAATTACAACCTCTTATGTGATGGTATAAATAGATTTATAGCCCCTTCCCCCACTGATGGAACAGACACCTATGCTGAGTTATACACCAATGATTTATACAAGAAACCTGTACAATTGTATTGACTGTGCTGTACTTAATAGAAGCAAAACAAGATCTTTAAGGAAAAACAAACCTGCCTGGTGGACAACTGCTATTAATAGGCTATATAATAGGAGAAAGAAATTGCTGTCTAAGAGTAGGAAGGAATGGTCTCAAAACTGGAAACACTCCCTTCTCAAATTAAACATGCAAATACGACTCCTAGTGAAGGCCTCCAAATCTAACTACAAATCCAAATTAGCTTCCCTAACTAAGGATAACCACAACGCGTTCTTTGGTTTCATCTGTAACCTCAAAGGTAAGGCTCAGATTTGTGCTGAACTCGTAGTTAATGGTACTACATATATAGAACCTGTGGCTATAGCAAACCTGTTGGCTGACAGGTTCAGTGAAAACTTCACTCACCTGTCCCCACCAATATACCCAAAGGCATCCCTAACACCTGTCCCCTGCCTAGTATCTCTGAGGAGCAGGTCTTAAATGCCCTCTCCAAGGCCAAAAACACAGCCTCTAATGGACCCAACCACATCTAGGGCTGTGTTCTCTATGGGTTAAAACAGGAATTGGCATCACCATTGAGCATGCTTTTCATTCACAGCCTAAGCACTGGCTTCATCCCAGTGGAATGGAAAACAGTTACCATCATCCATTTGCACAAAGGAGGTACATCAAAGGACCCAGGGAGCTATAGACCTTAGCCTGACCAGCATGGACATCATTAACAAATATATAGGAAATCTCCAAATGCTCAATCCCACCCAGTTTGGCATTGTCAAGGGGAGATCACCCCTGTTAAACTTGGTGGATTTCTTTCAGACAATCACCAAAGCCCTAGACAAGGGCAAATATGTGCATATGACCTACCTAGACTTAAACAAGGCCTTTAATAGAATATTCACACTCAGGCATCATTGATAAACTCATCCAGCTGGATATTAATTGATATATTGTCAGGTGGGTTGCAAATTGGCTCACTGATAGAACTCATACGGTGAAAATAGGGGACTCCACCTCCTCCATTAGACCCATGACCAGTAGTGTTCCACAGTGATCGGTTCTGCGACGCCTACTGTTTGGAATCTACTTTTCCAAAATACAGGCTAAAACTAAAGGGCTGTGGCTGACAAAGTTTGCTGAGGACTGCAAACTGGGAGTAATTATTGAAACCCTAGCAATGCCAACATCCTGTAAGAAGGTCTTACACAGACTAATGATTGGTGCCAAAGTCATGGCCTTAAACTTACTGCAAAAAAATGCATTATTGTCCCCTTTTGCAATGGTGATGTTCCTCCAAACTACCACATCAATAGCAATACCCTAAGCACATAGTCAATGGTGAGAGATTTGGGCACACAGGTTGACTGCAACCTTAACTTTGATCACCACGTCTCCACACTGGTAAGAAGGGCATTTTATATTGCTCATCTCATAAGTAAGGGCATTGCCTTCAGGAAAAAAGAGGTTATAACCCCCTGTACCTTTCCCACATTAGGCAAATAATAGAGTACAACTCTCTCTTTGGTATGTTCCTTTCCAAACACCTGCAGCAATTGGAGAGAACACAAAGGTTACTTACAAAGAAAATTCAGGGTCTTCAAGATCTGAAAAGATTGAAATCATTGTCACTTAACTCTGTGTCAAACAGACTGCTCAGAGGTGACCTGTGGCTTGCATATAGAGCAATCTCTGACCCAGCTTTAATGGAAATGCTGCATATTCACAAGTCAAATGACACACACATCACTCGCTCAAAGGACCTTAACCTGGTATGTGACATCAACAGAACTTGCTGGAGAGACAGACTGTCTCACAGAGGTTGCCCCATCTTTGGAACAAGCTTCTTATTTGTTTTAAACAAAGCTCCACATTGTCCCTATTTAAGTGCAATTTGGGCGATTGGATGGGTAACCGGAAATTCTCCCTGGGGGTTCTATCTGCATCCCTCTTGGCCTGGGGCAATAGGTTCTGATTTTAGTGTCTGCTTGAACCAGACACCCTTGGGAACATGGGCTGAACTTAGCTAGGCTTGTAAGGGCCCTGGGGCTGTTAGGCTAGTAACTTCCTATGATACAAAAAGGTGCTTGATGGAAGAAATGTATGGACTGGGTGGTGGGAAATACCAATAAAGTACAGTTGTGTAAGTAAACTTACCACAACCGTAGATGTTCAAATGATCACTGCTGCAGTAGCCTTAGCTATATGGATTATATCCTGCTATGTATATAACAACTGTCCAACTTCCAAAGCTTCAGGGCATCTTCCATATGCCCAAATAGTCAAGCAGCTTGAGCTGAGCTGATTAAAAGAAAAGCTTCGGTTTGAAGTCTTTCAGAGCTTTCCTGCTAAAAGAGACAGGGAGGCTGAGCCCTGAAAAGACAGAGCTAGGAAAAGCAAAAAATAAATATCCATGCCCTCTCATAAAAAGCACACCAAAATACAAGGGGGGAAGGAAGAAGAGAGGGAGGGATGAAGGAAACAGCTATTGCAAGATAATGTGGACATCTACTGTTATGGTATGTTACTTACACATCTGCACTACATTGATCATATTGATCACTGCTGCAGTAGCATTAGCTGTGTGTGTGTAAATAACCCTAGCTAAGTACATTTGGGGGGGGGGGAGTAGAAGAGGATCACCTGGAGAATGACTCTAGCAAAACCTGATGTGGACACAAACTTAAGATCCCAAGAAGGCACCGCCAGTCTTCTTGGAGGCCTCTTATCCCTTTAGAAACATTTTGACATGAGACTGCATTTAAAAAGGAGTATCCATGGGCAGAAATGTTGAAATGGCCAATAAATAAACTTTGACAGAGGAATAAGAAAGCCATGGGATAGTAACTCACACAAATATTGTAAAACTAGAGAACAACTAGCCCTGAATGGGTGCTGGTTGTGTTGTTGGCACCAACTAGAAAACCTTTTCCATTTGCTATTATATAATTATCTAGTAGCAGGCTTTCTTGCTTCCATTAGTACCCACTGCACATTGTCAGTATACAGGTGCCTAAAATGAACTGAGACCCTATCATCCAGGCAGTCAACTTGAAGTTGATTGATGCTGGAATATATCAAACACCCATGTTCTTATTTGAGTAGATCCAGTCTCTGAGGAAGCTTGTGGTAATTGCCCCTTGCCCTTTCCAAAAGAAAAGAGAATTATGATTGCCTGGGAGAGAAGGGAGTCTCCACAATGATCTTAGGGGATTCCTTCTGAATATCCAGAATTACTCTGGATATTAATGGAAAGTTGGAAAAACATACAGGAACATTTCTGCCCGAGGAAAAGAAAAGGCATCTGTCTTCCAGGCCTTCTTACATCCTGGAACAGAATCTTGATGCTGATTGTTCAGAGAGGAGGCAGAGTGGTCTACTTGAGAAACCCCTCACAGATGGATTAAATCTTGAAAGACACCCTGATCTATTTTCCATTCATGAGGGTCTGCCTTGGTCCTCCACAGCTTGTTGTCTAAACAGTTGTGCTCTGACAGAATGTAGGATGCCTATAGAGTGAGACTGTGCCATGAAGCTATACCACAAGCTAACATGTCTAGTCTGTAAAGGCAGTATTACCTGATTCTCCTTTGTTTGTTGATGTACCACATGACTGTGGTATTGTCTGTAACCAACTGAAAAGGTCCCAAGGGCCAAAGATGGTTCAGAGAGTTGAGTGCCTTGATCTGGGCAAGCATCTCTTTGATATTTATGCATTTATATCTGCCTTTGGTGTGCTATACACACTACACTTTTAGCCCTCCCGAAACTGCTCCACAAGAAAAGTCTGAAGTATCTGTGGTGACTGACTGCTTTAGAGCAGGGAGGGAGAAAGGGAGACCTAGATTTAAGGATATCTGTTGTCTCCAACAAAGGATTTCTCTTTTGACAAAATACTGAGATTTGAAAAGATAAAGGGTATTGGTGCTGGATCCACAGAGATTTCAGATACAGCTGTATCTTTCTCATGAAAATCATAGATGCAGTGACACCAAAAATCCTGAGATATCCCCTCACAGTGACCAAAGTCTGAGTGAGAAATCTTAGAAATAGATCTAGATATAGATCTATAATTTTTTCCTGTGGAAGAAAAGCTCTTTGATCTGAGGTGTTTAGCTGACATCCTAGTAACACAATCCTGTGTGAAAGAGTCAAGAAAGACTTTTTAATGTTATGCTAAAGTGCCAGCTTGTGTAAGAATAAAAACCCTTACCCAGCTGGGATGAAGAACCGATGAAAACAAAAGAGTCTGATCTGGAGAATGATAACTGACCCCCAGAAAAGGAGGAATTTCCTCTTAAAGCTATTTGTAACCTTAATAAATTATTTTCATATCCCATTGGTCTGAAGCTGTCTGTTGCCAAAGACAAAAATGGAGATTCAGACTTTCTGGAAGAAAAAAAAAAGGAGCCAGGGTGGAAGAGGGTCACAAGGTCTCTTGAATAGTGATTCAGACTTGTTTAATTTTCCTGGGCTTTGGGGGGATCGAAACTTCTTTTTAGAACTTCCACCCTCTTGCCTCTTCTTAAATGTCTCTTTCCCTGTATTTTTCTGAGACTGTTTATTCAGCTTTTTGTCAAAATTTGATGAGGAGATGGAAAATCCCTTGGAAAATTTGGAAAAGGAGGACTGAAAAATCTTAGAGATTCCCTGGACCAGCTTGCCCCTTTCATCACAATTTTTGATCACCACTGCAACAGAGTGACCAAACACCAAATCTCTTTTCAAGGGTGAATTTATTTAAAATCTCATTTTTAACATCATTTTGGAAGTTCTGAGTATGCATCCATGCAAACTTCCTCAAAACAGTACCAGTGGCTATAGCCCTGGAAGAAATACCAACAGACTCACACATACACTATAAACAATGAGTTGTGACCTTTGCAATAGAAAAAACTAAGTTACTTAAAGCAGATTGTTACAAGAAGAAACTGCAGACAAAATATTCCTCATATTTTCACAATTAGAATAAACTTTAACGTATGAGCTTGACCATTCAAAATTCTGAAAATCAAAGTTGCAGAAGTATACACTTTTTTCTCATACCTATCTATAATTTTGTCATACTTATCAGAAAGAGTAAATATTACAATTGACTAGTTATTTATTTATTTTATTTATTTAACATTTATTAACCGGGAAAGTCCAACTTGGAATGAAGCCAATTTTCAGCAGAGGCCAGGGAGAAAGGCTCTAGATGCATGTACTTGTAACATGGGAGGAAACTGGATTACCCAGAGGAAACGCACACAAATGCAGGGAGGACATGCAGACTCCACACAGAAGACACCCCAGCCGGGAATCGAACCAGGGAACCTCTTGCTGTGAGGTGACAACACTACCACTGCACCACTGCACATTCCTAGTTGCTTAGAAGCAGTAGGATTAACTACAGCTGCAGCTTCTGGGTCAGGTTTGGTAACAATGTATAATCATGTAAAAGACTGAGGAACATATACATTTTATCAGCCGTTTTAGGGACAGCTGGCCGACTATCAGGAAAATTGTAGGCAGTAATACACACATCCTATAAAGCAAACAGAACAGAAAGAATGAGTGTATGATCTGGAACATCCTTCTGTAACAACTCATAGTGTTTTTTGCAGGGACTGAGAAACCTCAATGTTCTCCCATAGAAAACACTGGCACATTCTAGCAATAGTCTCAGAGAAACAGAAACGCCCAGAGGGAGAATCAGAAGCTGAGTTCTCCTCTGAGTCTAAATCAGAAATCTGAGGCATCCTTCTGTTCAGAATCAAAATCTTTGAATCTCTTCAGAAAAAGAGGTATTCCTCTTTCTTTTACTAGAAACTACTTTACCAGAAGGATCAATAGCCTGAATTAAACCCTGATTCAGACTCAGTAATCTATACCTATTCAAAGACACTTCAGGAGGAGCAGACACATGTTTGGTTTTTTGTTTCTTTTTGACAAGAAACCTGGGGTCAACTGTGTTACTAACTGCAACAGTGGATTCCTCAGGGATCGGTACAGCATTCTGACACAGCACAGAAATGTTCCCTGTTCCCTTTCCAGGAGTGGCTCATGCTTGCCCAGTGAGGTGACTCCAACAGCCACAGAGGGCATGGTTAGCCCCTGGTCCATAGTGGCTGTAGGTGCTACACCAGGGGGATCTAGGATAAAAGAGGTACAACAAATGGCCACAGCAGATTCAACCACCTATAGCTGAGGCAAATGTTTCCTTAGTTCTTTATTTTTGTGGCTGGAAGAAGGACTGACAGTGGGGCTGGTAGTTTGTTGCATGTTCAAGCCAATAATGGTGTCCCTTTCCCTGGTAAGACAAGCAACAAATGCTGGTAAACACCACCACTCAACACAATTTACTTTTTTTTTTTTTTTTTACAGAATAACACAGTAAAAAGCTCTTTAAAACATTATGCCAACCCTACAAAAGTAAAATAAAAACAATTTCTCTGCAGAAAAAAATGTTTTCAGTTACTTTACACCACTTTTAAACTGATAGGAAAATGAAGCACTCTGTTTAATAGTATGTTGCATTATCATGACAGTCCATTAAAACACAACACTCCTAGCTTTAAAATAGCTTTCCTGAAGAGGAAAGTACAAGTCAACCATCTATCCCTGAAAGCCTCAGTGGACCACAATCTTCAGCAACAGTAAAGCTCAGAAGGGTTTTGTGCCAAGACATTTAGTATTGGATTGTGAATAAGGAAGATGCAGACAATGTGGAGAGAAGGAACATACAGATAAATATTGTGAACCAATGTGTAGTAACCACAATGCCCAAGTGCATTTTTTGACTGTTATATTATGCAGGATGAAGGAGATAATAAACAAAGAAAAATAATAAAAAGTTTAATGGGTGAAGTTAGTAAGACAGAAGAAATGAAAGTGAGACAATGAATGAATTTTATGCATGGTGGGTAACATGTAAAGAAAAGTATAAGGGAATATGAAGAAATATTGGAAGAGTGTCAATTAGAAACTGAGAAAAAAAGGAAACACAGTAACAGAGATAAAAGTTGTATGGCCAAAACAGAGAGAAAGTTAAACATCCTCAAAGATTTTTCTTAACATGTAAGAAAGGGGAGATATCACCTTTTTAGGAAAAGAAATGAAACTAAAACAAGGAAGAATGTGTATGACTATGCTGAAGAGGGCGGTGTAAGATTTAAACAAAAAGCAATAGTGGAATTTGTGGAAGGATTTGTAGATAAAGTGTATGAAAATGAAGAAGTTGAGAAAAGGGAATGCTCTGATCAAAATATCAGAAGGCAGGCACTAAGGCAAACCTAGAAAAGGAGATTACTATGGAAGCAATGTAGGAAGTAATAAAAGAGAGAAGAGAGTCAGCACCAGGATTAGATGGACTAAGTTACGGGTTTTAGAAATTAATGAAGTGGTTTTCTGAAAAGTATTAATTGAATGGTTAGATGAAGAGATAGTGCAGGCAGAAGTCTATAATGGGGTGATAAAACTGGTATGGAAAAAAAAAAGATAAAATGAAAAACATAAGAAAGTGGAGATCTATACCTTTAGGGAATACTGACTCTAAAATATTTAAGGGAATAATACAAGTGTTGAATGAAGTAATAGAAACATGTGTAAAAGAAGTAAAGTAACCATTAATAATAGTAAAGGAAATGATAAGTATAATTGTGATAGGAAAATGAGGTAAGATTGGTTACACACAATGTAGAGAAGGCATCTGATAAAATAAGCCATGAGGCAATGTGAAAAATTATGGAAACATGGAATAAGCAAAAAATAATTGAAACTGTAAAAAAATGTTATAAAAATTAATGGGTGAAAGGAATGGTAAATAGATGAATGAGAAAACAGATCAGGGTAAGAAGGGGAGATAAGCAAGGATGTACCTTAAGTATGTATATATATTTTTTCTAATGTTATGTGCAGTTATTCAAACTTTCATGTCAGAAACAGATGAAGTTTGTTGGACTATGGGAAAGGAAACTGAGATACCAGTATGTCTGTCTTATGCACATGATTTGGTTATTGTAGTAAAAAATAAAGGCTGTGTAAATGGAAGTGTTATAAGAATTGAAAAGTTATTAAAAGGACCAGTTTAAAGTTGAACAAAGGAAAAAGTTAGGGGATTAGTGAAATAAAGAAAATGAATGGAATTCATTATAATAAGAATGAAATTAATATATTAGGGATTAAGTTTGGGGAATATGAAAAGATTTTCAATCAGTGGAAGTGAAACTGTAAGAAATAAGGAAATACTGCCATGATGGAAAAGTTTTAATTTATCATATAATAAAAAGGTGTATATGTTAAATACATACATTTTTTGGTAACCTTGCTATGGTTATAACTTTCCAGAAAAAATAGCTGGATCTGAAAAATCATTTTTTCTTCTGTGTTAATGTACCTATTTTGGGTTATAATAATGTGAAAAACAGAGAGAGCGAGAGAATAAAATGGTGGAAGAATTGTTATACAGAAGCTATGAAGAGATATGGAAACAAGTAAAAAGAAATGTAGATATTACAATACAAAAAAATAGAAAGAATGGTGAAAAGCATGTTTAAGTTAGTATTTTGTAATCTTGTGTTGTTGAGTTAGGGGATGGGGTGCAAAAATGCACAGATTATAATATATGTAGAGTTGATATGTTTTCTCTTAGTTTTGTCTGGATTAAGGCCCTTGTCTTTATCTAATAACACATTTTTTGTGTAAGCAAGCAAATACAAGAATACTGAATGTGATGACAAGTTTTCAGTTATCAAATAAATATTTAGTTTGAGAAGTCTATAGCTGAGGGCATGTGCTCATTTTATTCTTAGATTTCCACAGAGACAAGCTGACTGTTATGTAATAAAAGAGCCAGAGCACTTTTTAAGGCTAAAACTTAATGTTTTTTGAAAACATTCAAGCTGTTTTGCACATCTAGGATGGGACTAAAGATAAGACAGGAACAGATAGTAATTAGCATAAGTAGGATCACAGGCTGTAACATGAGTCTTAGCAGGGATAACCTTAATTTTAGGTTAGGATTTTGCCAGTGTGTGAGCAGCTGTTGATATGGGATTATTGTTTTTAACAGGAGGTTTGAACTTCATTATTTGTAAATGTACACAGTTTTATGTGTTTGTTTTAAGTGAACAGGTTATCAGGGTATTCTGGGGGTATGTTTGGTTTTGTGTTCAAGGGTTTTTATTAAAACAAAAAGTTTTATAAAATGTGACATAGGTTCAAATGGAGATGACAAGAAAAGACTGTATAAAAGAGCAACTTGACAAACATGGGTGCATGTAACACAAAAGCTGAAAACAGACATTTAAAAAGCTGTCTTTTATAATGGCTGGGAATAATAATTTCTTATTATAATAGCTACACTAAATATATTATTTTGGGTAGTGAATGGCCTCACAGATACAGACCAAAATGAAAGATTACTGAATTATATTAAGAAATGCAGAATGCAAATAGACATGCTACACAGGAGGAGACTTTGAAAGAAGAAAGGATGATAAATATAAGAAAAGAAAATTAGGATGGATATTCAGCATAGTGTCATAAAGAAAGGAAAAGGGTGTGAAGTAAAAATGAGACATTGGCACTTCCCCACCCACCTGTTAAAAACAGAGGAATTTAAGGAATGGGTAATAGAAAATATTCAAGAGTTATTAGAGAAGATATCATTTTTTTCAGAAGTTATACCTTGTGAGTTGGATAAAATGAAAGTGCAGTTTAAGAATAGGGTAGAAATAAAAGAAAAATAGATATGGTTAAAAAGTAATATGAATTATTTAGAAGGGTTGACAAAAGTTAAAGTATTGCAGAATAAGAGGAATCTCTCAGAGCAAGAAAGGTCCAATTGCACAGTGCTAAAGATGCAATAAGGGAGTATCTGGAAAATATGCATGAGTTTAGAAAGACTGCTATTAAGCAACTGTTTTTGACAATAACTACATAGCACAAAAATGTTTAGCACAATGACTTAGGCAACAGAAGGTGGAAGGAGCTGTTGCTAAACTAATGGAGCCTATAGCAACAAAAAAAAAAAATAACCAGAGCTCCTGTACATATATTAGAGATATTTCTGTTATGAATATTTGTATAAAGCAGCAAAATCTGGAAATCAAGAAAGTGCACAAATGGAAATATGTATGGAAGACTTAAGTATGTCAAGGTTAGAGGTACATGAAGCTCAACAATTAACAGTTAAGATAGGAGATGAGATAAAAGCAGTGACATACTGTAAATCTGCAGGAAAGTCTCCAGGAATAAGTGGTATTCCTGTGAGGTTTGGAAGCTAAGAGAGAAGAAAGAGATAAAGATCTTAAAGGTTTTGTTTAACAGTATTTTAAAAGAAGGGGAAGCACCAACATCCTAGCAGAAAGCTCTGGTGGCTGTAACACCTAAAGATGGTAAAGACCTATCAGACCCAACTTCATATGGACCTATTTCAATTTTAACCAGTAATTATAATGTGTTTATGTCTACAATAGCTAAAATAATTGCAAAGGTGTTGCCAAAATTGATAAATATGGATCAATGTGGTTTTGTGCAGGAGAGGCAAACATTTGACAACATTAACAGAACAATGATTATTGCGTGGGAAGCAGGGTATATGAAAATACTACTTTTGTCAGTGTGTTGTAATACAGAGAAAGTATTTACCAGAGTAATTAGGGGTACAGAGGAGGCTGGAATTTACTGGAGAAAACTGGCAAAGGAACAGAGGTATTGGGAGCAAAGATCTAGAAAAGGAAAGGTAATAGAATGGGAAGAAGTCAAGAAGACATTTGGACTGTAGAGTACAGAGTACATTCACTTTCAGGGATTGATATCTGAGTATAGGCAAAGAGAAAGGGATACCCCAAAATTCAATAATGCTTACACTAAGTGTACACGAAGTATACACTGTTCTAAGTGAACAGACAACGCAGACATAATTCACACCTTCTTCCTCCTAATTTTAGTTTTCCTACTGATATTATTGCAGCTTTAAAGATTGTCAGGGATTCATAACGGTTACCACAAAGTGTAGACTACATGTACTCTTAGTGTAATATTTCTAAGTGACTAGAAAACACAGAAAATGTTACAAAAATATTCTTGCATACATATCCTGTACACTTAGTGAAGGCTTTATTAAATCTGGTCCATAGTCTAATCCTAAGTGAAAGACCAGCTCTGGTAGAATTTTTAATTGTATCTAGAACACTAGCTGGTGTTAAAAAGGGATAATTAATAGGGCATACAAAATATTGCATGATAACTATAAGAATCAATCACAGGAGGTTAGAAAACATTGGGAAGAGAGACGGGATAAGCAATTCAGAAAAAATAATGTGAGGACATATGTACAGCTCCCAAATAAGCAGCAAAGCCAAGAAGATTTAGGATTTTTACTTGCAAGAGTTTTTGTACCCCAATCAGACTCCGAAAAATTTTTCCTCAAGTAGAAGGCAAATGTTGAAGGTATGACGGGGAAGAAAGAGGCAACAGGGAACATATGTTTTGAGAGTGTAGTGAGTTGGCAGACTTTAAAAATTCCCTGCAGAGTACTCTGTCAGAAATATCAGGGGAGCAAATGAGTGTAACTAAGGAAATGTTTTTTTTTATCTGGGATACAGGTTCTGAATTGGCAAGACATCCTCATCTTACTCCCTTTCCAGTCATACCCACCTCTTTCTCTCTCCATTTTCTCACTTCATCTAAATCTTTTCTAACTTTTTATCTCTTTTACCACACTCTAAACTCTAGCTATACTCTCAAAATGTCTGCAACTCCTAGTATTGCTTACCTAGATACACCCTATGCTATACTTTAAAATAATTCTGCAGCATGACTTGCGAATATGCCAGCGTTACTGAAGATACAATGCTTAACCATGTGTAAACTCTTACACGTAGTAATATAATACACAAAATTGACATTGTAAATTGTACACATATGTAAATTATACTTGCATGTAGACTGCAATTAGATGGATCCTTTTTCCACAGGCTACCCTGAAACTGGGCTTTGCTCAGGCATACTATCCTGGTCAACAAAGACAAATAAACAAATAACTAACTAAATTAAATCATCTCCTTAAAAATGACAATAAATAAAAAAATGTATTCTACTTTACTGTTAATGCTTTAATATGCCATACATATTATCTTCAACTTGTTGACACTGTGAGGAATGTGTGACTTAAATAACAACCCACCGTTATCAAATACTGTGATGGATTATGGTGTTTCAATCTTACCTTTGCCACAAAGTAATGTGAAGTGTAGGATTTACAATGTCTTAATGTCTTTTGCACCACTGGCATGTATAAACTTAAGAGCTTATGGTAAATTTACTACTTTTGGTTATGACTAATTTATGCCATACTCAAAAAAGCATTACACTACATTACAGGATCTATATCATATGAGCGAATCACACAAATTGTAAACACTCATAATATCGAATGTACCGGACCTCTAAGTGCTTTTTCTGAAATCACGGTACAGTGAAGAATGGGATATTTGCCCTTTCCTCACTGTAGTGTGATCTCGGAGTTGGAATATATATTTAGCAGGGGTGTGAGGAGCACAGCCCCACCACAATAGGAAGTTCGAGGTCCAGTATGTTCGATATTATGAGCGTTCGCAATTTGTGCAATTCGCTCATATGATATAGACCCCACTGGCATATACAAAACAGATAATCACTGACTCCCTAAGATTTCATCAGTCAGTATCCAGTACCTTTTAATACAGTCATACCAACAATAATTTAGACGTAAAGAAATATTTCATTTTCATGGACATACTCTCAAAATGTATTCCAATACAGGCTACCAGTACTTTTTCAGTGAAAGTTCCACTTTCAAGTGATTATGGTGCATGCCACCAATAAACTGATACCAAGATTTAAGTTACTGTATACTCTTCCAGTGAGCCAACCAGCAGTAAATTATTATAACTGTTGGACAAGCAGTCTCTTTTCAAAGACTGGATGCTATCAGTGATAACAATGATTTATTTTATTTATTATTTATTTATTGACATTTGTTGACCGGGAAAGTCCACTGGGCCATTGACCCATTTTCAGTGGAGGCCTGGGGAGAAAAGCTCCAGGTAATACATTCAGTATAAACCATTTAGTATAAAAACATTTTGACGTTTAAAAAATTACAAAAGTGTTTGCACATTATATACCATAGTGGTAGTACATTCAATCTTAATACATGAGTCTGTAGGAAATCGTGCTTTAAAAATTCACTGTTATATAGGGAGAGTATGCACTCTAAGCATATTTTTAATAATATTATTAAGGGTCAAGCAATTCGGGCCTCCAGATTAAACCCTATACAATCTAATTTTAAATCAGAATTAGCAAGTTTACAAGATAGGTTAACATCAAGGAATTATAAAGTAGAAGAAATTAATATGGGCTTCCAATGTACTGAGAATTTGAGAATGAACAGAGCATGCCCCTACTTTTCTGACCAAGGAATGGAAATTTATAACACTGCCATTAATAAGACATCTGCAAATACATCATTACAAAAAATGTCATTGTATTATACAAATGACTTTTACCAAATTAGGAATATATTAAGTAAACAATGGAATGTCCTTATAGTTGACCCTAACATTAAGAAAATAGTAGGTGAAAAACCACAATTTGTTTTTAAAAATAAAAAGAATTTACATAAACTTTTGTGTTACAATAATACAAGATCACATTGTGAGGATAAAGGTTTTTTTTGGTACCGTCCCTTGCCACAGTTGCAATTATTGTTCATATATAGTTTCTTCCAACATGTTTATACACCCAAATACGTTTAGAATGTTTACATTTAACATCAATGCTAATTGCAACTCTGAACACGTTGTATATCTAGCTCTCTGTTCTTCCTGACCCACCTTCTATGTGGGTAAAACCGACCAAAGGCTTAGGGACAGGATTCGAGAGCATCTCTATCACATTCGTGTTCATTCAACAGTTAATGCCCTTTCTAAATATGTATTAGAAACGGATGTCACACACACTTTTCATTTTATGGTTATTCATGTTAATACCCCCACTCTTAGAGGAGGAAATATTACGAACTATACAGAAAGAAATGAAGTTAATTGGATTATCAGATTGCAAGCCCATATTCCACCAGGGCTTAATGATAAAGTACCCTTAAAACCAGCACTTAGAAATAGATTTCATTATAAATGATTTTTTGTTTTAATATATACATCATTTAGATACATCTGTTACTAAGAAGTATATAACTTTTAATATAATGATGTTTTACATGTATTTATAAATGAATATAGCATGATTTATTATGTCTTTGCTTTATGTTTTTATTTTTATTTTTTATTTCCTTCTATTGCTTTAAAGTCATTGTGACTTGTTAATTGACTGTGATGTCATTTCTAATGCAGCTGTGATTTTATATATAAGGAGCTTTACATTTAATGTGCTTGTTATGGTTTGATAAAGCTATTTTAGCGAAAGCGCTCACCTGTCTGCAAATAAACCTGTTTTTACCAAAAGGAATTCTAAGAAAACTGTTTTATTGCTTTTGAATATCTATTTGGTCTGAAAAGATACTTGTGACTAATTTTTAGCCTTTTACTGCATTTGCGGTCTGAATAGACTATCAATTGTTCATTTGAATACCTATTTCTGTGTTAATCCATTTGGCTTGAAGAAGTTTAGATATTTCAGCTTGACGCCCGTTCTGAGCATTTGTTACATGTTCTATGACTTTCATTTAATATAGTACCTTTAGATGAACATATTTATAGTTCCATAATGTAACGTAATGTATAGTTCCAAGATGTAAAGATACAGTTATTTTTAAGTATTATGTTTTTGGTTTCTGAGGACAGTAACTATTTGTCATGTTGACTGGGAGTCAGTGATCTATATTTTTGAAAAAGAAGTTATGTATTCTCCATAATGTTCCATCTGTGTTGTCCATCTTCATTTTTCCTCAACATATGGGGTTCGGATCTGACTTGGCTGTTGTTCTACACCTTGAGCTTCTCCCTTACCCATAATGCTGTAGTCCCCTTTCTTTTCCAGATCTTGTTTGAAGCTCACTGAAGTATAACATTGCTATATGTTACATACTACGGAAAATCACTTCCTGGAACTTAAAGAAAAGGAACTTGGTTCCTGAGGCATTCTCCTGCTGTTCCAGAAGTCATCAAAGAAACAGGGTAGGAGGCTGGATGGAGGGGAGTTGAGGAAGAATGAAAATGGACAACACAGATGGAACATTATGGTGAGTACCTAACTTCTTTATCTCATGATGCCAATTTTCATTCATTCCTCAACATATGGGACAGAGTCCCCAGTACCTGAATCCTGGGTGGACTTTTATTAAGGATATTCCTGAGTACTGTAGAGCCAAAGGCTTCTCTACCCCTCAAGATCACATCCAATTTGTAATCAGTAATAAAGGTATGAGGGTTAGTCCAAGTTGCAGCTGTACAGATATCATCCATGGATATTCTGGATATGAAGGCACATGAAGTCACCATGGACCTAGTTGAGTGGGCCTTTAAGGGCTTAGGAAGGAAGAAACTCAGCTTTTTATAGACAAAGGAAATAAAATCAGTCAGCCATTTTGATAAGTTACCTTTGAAACTGGTTGGCCCAATTTGTTCTCTGAAAAGGATACAAACAACTGGTCAGATTTCTTAAATTTCTCAAATCTGTGCAGACAAAATCGTAATTGCCTATGAGCATTCAATAAGTGTAGTGTATTCGCCTTTTTTAGAGAAATTTGGAAAGAATACAGGGAGATTAATGGCTTGATTAATGTTAGATCCTGACACCACCATTGGAAGGAAGGAATGGTTGGTTCTTAAAGACACTATATCCTTGTGAAAGATTAAATAAGGAAGCTTAGAAGATAAGGTTTGCAATTTTGATACTCTTCTAGCCAATGTTATGGCAATAAGAAAAATTGTTTTCCAAATCAGACATTGCAACTCACATCTTGTTCCAGGTTCAAAGGGTCACTGACTAAGATCCCAAGGTGGAGTAGGTTTCTTGAAGGGAGGCTTTAATAAAAAAAGGCTCTTTTTATAAAGACATTACAAAGATGTGAAGATGCTAATGTAGAATTGTCAACTCCGATATGAAAACTGGAGATAGCAACTAGCTGAACCTTAACTGTAGGACTAGGCCCTGCACAGAAAATGGAACTCAGGAATTCAAGGATCGTATGTAATGTTGCAGAAAAAGGGTCCGTGTCATGCTGTTGCGCCTAAAGGACAAATCTTTTCCATTTGTTCTTGTATATTTTTCTGGTGGAAGCCTTGTGAGAAGATAAAAGAATGTGGCACACTGGAGATGAGAGCTTTGGTTATTTGGCTATCAATAAAACTGGAGATATGATGAGGTTAACTTGAGGTCCAAGATGTCTGGGTGAGTCATATCTGTTGGGTGTGACAGGAGGTCTAGAATTGGATCCAGAATCCAAGGTGGGTACACTAGATGAGACCACAGGAAGGGAAACCAAATCTGTAGAGGCCAATGGGGGCAATAAGGATGACCTTACTCTTCGATTGGGATACTTTCTGTAGAAATTTGGGAATTAGGGGAGTCTGTGGGTAAGCGTAGAGGAGACCTGCGGGCCAATCAGGAAGGAGAGCATCTCCCAGTGACTCTCCTGGTGGGGGATCAGAAGAAATAACCTGCTGCATTTGTTGTTTAGAAGTGATGCAAATAGGTCACATCATGATTGACTCCATTGGCAGAAAATCATTTTCACCACCTTTTTGCTCAGAGACCACTCATGAGGTAATAGAATGGATCAAATTGTCTGCTATCACTGCTGACATCGACCCTAGGGTCTTTAATACCTTGAGGGCTGGTAACGATGAACTCTGAATTATTCTGCTGACTTGAAAACTAATGGTTTGAACTCTCAGTAAGGGCAGGGTTGCTATCCTTGATCTTGTGTTGAAATTGGCTTCTGTTAACTCTAGAGACTGAGAAGATTGAAGTTGAGATTTCTTGTGGTTGACTGTGATGCTCATAACTACATCACCTGCAAACCCCTAAACACACAACCTGTGGTGAGAGACCTGGGTACCCAGGTTGATAACAATCACATATTTGACCACTATGTAGCAGCAGTAGTTAGAAAAGCCTTTTACCTGGTTTATTTCATAAATAAAGGGATTGCATCCAGAAAAAAAGAGGTTATTACCTCTCTATACTCCTACCTCATTATACCAATAATTGAGTATAATGCCCTGCTTGGTGTGTACCTCTCTAACATCTGCACCAACTGGAAAAGGAAAGGCCATAGAAATACCTCACAAAGAGAATCCATGGCCTCCAACACCTGTCTTCTGCGGACAAGCTCAAATCACTAGCACTCTACTGGGTATTGTACAGGTTGCTCAGAGGTGATCTGTGTCTCACCTATAAGGCAATCTCAGACCCTGCCCTACTAGAGATATCTGTAAGCCTAACTCCTCACGCATTACACACTCAAAAGGCCTGAATCTAATATGTAACATTAACAAAACCTGATGGAGAGGCAGGTTTGTCTTTCAGGGGCTGCCCTGTCTCTGGAATAGACTTCCCATACATGTCAAACAGAGTACCTCGTTGACCGTCTTCAAGTGCAACCCTTATGAGTGGATGGGAAACTACAAATTTGTCACAGGGGTTCCACCTGTGTCCCTCATTGACAGGGGTGACAGGTGCTGACTGAGGTTTCTTTTTGGGGCTAAACTCCTGACTTAGCTTGTAAGGGCCCCAGGGCCATTAGCCTAGTAACCTCTTATGATAATATGATCCTATATCTTGTTAATTGTAAAAAAGGCATTCACCAACTTCTGCTTATAAAGTACTTTACAAGATGCTGACCGTTAAACATTCAAGTCACAGACTGCACTTGTAAGAAAAACAAAGAAAGCATACATTGCAATATCATTCCGAGCAATGCATAGTGAGTTGGGAAACATCATCACAGAATATTTTAGACCAGTCTACATACAAAAATTGGTGAAAATGTTACAATTTGTTTTCATCTGAGGGGACTTGCAGAATAAGTCAACAGACAGCCTGAATAGAAAACCTTATGCTTGATACAAGGGAATCGTAGAAAATCTGCAAAAAAAAAAAAAAAAAAAAAAAAAAGAACATTTTTATTTCTGATTTAAATGAAGAAGCAATCATGGCAGAATGCATAAAAAGTTGAACTGTTCAATTATGCACTGACACTGTCTTTATTAACATTTGGGTCAGTACATATGAGACAAACTATTTGTTTCTTTCTCTGACCCTTCTCGCTCTCTTTTTCTTTTTCACTCATCACATGTTAGTTAAAATAAAGCAATATTGCCAGGAAAGTTAAACCTAAATTTGCAACTATGACTTGCACTTTCATTTCGATTTTTATGAAATAAATATTTATCTGATTAATTCAGTAGTTTTACCATTTTTTACTAGGAGCATACACTAATAGTAGTCTAGCAAATTACCTCACATCGGAGTTATATATCTTTTAAGCTTGTTCATTTCATTTGATTTTAATGAAAAGGACCCCCTGACTGAAGCCTTGGTTTGCTTTAACTGCTGATATGAATATCAAACAGACTTCAAACGAAATTAATGATGTCTGTAACAGAATGCACAAAAAGAAGGTTTGAATTACCTACACCTGTAAGAATGGGTATGCTATTAAAATGAAATGAAAAACGCATCCATTGAAGCTGTAATGTTTGAACGTGACTCCTATTGTGAAAACTTGTCCAACCATATGCATGCATCAGTTGGCATGTGAGGTTTTGGTACAAGAAATGTACATATACTTTCCTTATTTCACATTCTCAATGATTTTTGATGACATTGCTCATTGTGCATCAACAATGGTCTCTATCCCTTGCATAGACTTGCTGATTTTGCAAAAGAATAGTCAGGGCTGAAGTTACTAAATATGTGAAACTGCAGATGTTATTATCCTTATTGTCTTATTATTTTTCCTTCATTGTTATACTGTCTCTCTGATTATGTGCTTTTGTATTTCATTTTTTTTATTTCTCTAATTTCATAGATGAATGGTTGACAGCTATGATTTTATGTATTTATATGTTATGTGAAACATTCAAGTGCTAACTTCCTTCATTGGATATGTAGGTTTTGCAAGGTTGCCAGAGTCGTGAAGAACTGTACCAAGTAATAAGCCCAGACAAATGGAATCAAACCCAGGTCTTTAGGACATAGTCACTTGGGATCCTATAATGAACAGATCACTTCAACATCCAAGAATCTCTTTAGTAATATGCCATGTAAAATATAAGTCAGTACTTTACTGAGATATTCTTAAATATTGCTTTTTAGGAGACTGTTACGATCAGAAAGAAGTGCGATGAAAATATGTGCAGTCATGTTCTGATTAAATCATTTCCTAAAATACATATTTGAAGGATAGATTATTATCCAAACAAAAACATAGGTACTTGAAGTGTTTGGTGATGCAAATGGTGATTTTAGATGGTTCATTCATTATCCACTCATCAGGGAATTATTTTATTGCTGAGTTGGATCTGAAGAGCCTTGTTTTTGGTTATTTGGATTAATTAATAAGGTATGCTAAATGACCCCAGGTTTGGGGCCTAGGGAGGTCCTGTTTGTGTGGAGATTTAATCTGAGTGGGGAGGGGAAAGATAAACATGACTTGAAAAAATAAAAAAGAAAGGAGAGAAGAGGAGATGAATGAGTACTGAGCCATGCGGTACCCTTTTCGAATGGGGCAGTTTAGCATAATGTGTCCCAGATCTTACACAGAGGACTCTGTTGTTAAAGAAGTTGAGAAATATGTTTGTATGTTCTATATTAAATCCTGCCATTTGCCATCTCAAAGACCTTAAAAAGATATAAATAGATGGGTCATGTAAGAGAGTCTTGTTCTGCTCTATCAGTGTGTCATCTGTAAATCTCCATAGGTTATACCTTTTGTTCTTCTCAATCCAGAATGTGACACTTGTAGAAGATACCATATATTTTGAACACAGTCAGATGATAGTTGCTGGAAAAGATTTTCTTCCAGCTGGCAGTTTGAGATTGTGTAGGACTGTGCAGCTGAAATTTTGAAGTCTTTCATGTACTGCATAATAGATAAACGGTAACTAGCCTAAATATGTACTGTTAATATTTAGAGTGGATAGAACTTGATCTGGTATTTAAAAGCATGATACTGAGAGTATTTTGAAAAGGTGTCATTGGAAAAACACAGGAAATGCAATATCTACAGTAAGTATTATTATTAATTAGTCATATTTTATACATCTAATGATGACGATGTAGAGCCCATTTGCACTTAACATCAAACTGTCCATGGACAGTGTTAGTCTAAAAACAGACATGATGAATGTATCTTACATAAGAAATGGTTATGTGTCTGCGGGGCCACTATCCAAATCGTGAGCAGGGCTTTACTTCTCTTTGCCCTGAGTTGAATACCATTAACTTGTACCTATAGAAAATAATTATCTCTCATGGCCTGATCTGAGTTGCTGAGTATTTTGATATTAACACCAATAACCAAAAACAGGGCTGTTTGGATTCACCTCACCACTGAAACAATTCCCCAAAGAGTGAATAATGAATGAGCCATCTAGAAACATCATTTACAACACCCAACACTTCAAGTACCTATATTTGTGTTTGGATCATAATCCACCCTTCAAATATCACATAAAACAAAGCTAAAGCAAATGTAAACAAATTATTGTTTTGGGCATGTAAAATTTCAAGATGCTTCTTCTCTGATGTTGCAGTTAAAGTAAAAGGAATTATCTTTACCCAACTTGCTTATGATCTTTGACCAATTCCAAAAATGAAATTGAAAAGCAGCAAAATAGCAGATAAAGGAGTATGGGCATTTGCATAAGGTGAGACATATGACTGGTTTTATTCATAAAATGAGATGCATCCATTATAACACTGCCACCCTTCCTGTTTTGCCTAGCATTCACAGTATGAATAAAAATATCATAAATATGGATATCGATACATGCTATTTAAACTGAGAAGAAATAAAGTACCAAGATTAATCACCCATTTCCTTTCACTTTTATAATGAACCTTGTGTAAATCAGGTTTATAAGAATTTTTTCTGAATATTATACATTCATATAAAAAAGAAGAATCTGTAATGCCACTATGTCTCCAAAATAAACAAAAATCAAGAAGACATTGCAGGTACTACAACTCGACTTTTAATCACATGTTAAGAAATAACAAACAATGCCAAATGGTTAAGGTCTTTCATCTAGTTTCAAATTCCAAGGACTTCTTCAAAATCAAATTCAACATTACATCACTTCTCTAAAGCAAGACGTTGTCACGTTCAATTCTCAGCTAGAGCGTCTTCTGTGTGGAGGCATGCGTGAATGGGAGTGCCTTCGTTGAAGGTTGTGCATCAGGGCTGTTAACCCGGCATGTAAAAACCCACTACCAAACATTAGCGGACCGGAGTTCCGCTGTGGTGACCCCTAACCGGGATAAGCCGAAAGACACAACAACAAATGATCATAAAAACAAACTCAATTTCAACTTGATAAAGTTTTATAGAACAATATTCTTTTAAGCTGGGGGGGGGGGTCATCAGCCTTTTTTCTCTGTTTCTAAAAGAATTCCCTAACTCCTCTCTGTGAATCAATAACCACTTTATCAATCCCAAAAAAAAAAAATAATGATTGGGATAAAATTCAACATGTTTGTACAATGCATTACTCTTGGACTATATCTTTAAATGCCTCTCTATCTTTGCAATGTAAAAAGCTACACATTTTTGACAGGGGGCCAGGAATATCACTCCTGTAGATTCATAGTTAAAATACGTCTTAGCAAAAATCAATCCATAGTTGGACAATTCAAATTGTCTTCCTTCTAAAATATGTGAACGTTTTTTACTCTAATTACATTTAAAAGCACCCACTCATTCCTATTATTTCCACAATTGTCAAATGGCCATTCAAAATAATTTTTAAAACTCTTCCCCTTTCTAAACACTAAACTGGGTTTTAAGCCCACAGTTTTATTGATGTCATTATCAACATCCAATTTCTTCTGCATCTCCAGTTACAGCCATTTCACAGTGTTCTTTGGTGAAGTGAAGGAGGATGGTGAAAAGAAGGTTATCACAAGACTCCAAGTATGTTTCAAATAGATTTGTTTTCTGTGACAAGCTAGGAACGCATGGTTACAACTCTCCAATCAGGAGGGTGGCAGTATGTATGTATGTATGTATGTATATATATATATATATATATATATATATATATATATATATATATATATACATATACCTATAGATATGTATATCTAAAGGAAATGATAAATCAGAGTGACCCAGAAAGTGAAGTAGCAGTGTCTTGGGGTGATATTAAGGACAGAATTCAGGAAGAGGATGTGAGAGAAATTACAGAAAAGAAAAAAAAAATCATATGGAAGAATGGTGAAAGAAGGCAGGAAGCAAATAGGAGAAGGATAAGGAGAAAAAAAGACCATGAAGAAAAAATTTGTTGTACGGCTCATCAGTAAGAAAGAGAAATAACTTGAAAGATATAAGGTATTGGACACAGTTATTGCGGCTTTGGGAATATCACCTAAAAAGGCAAGAGCTTTTATTCATCTTAATAAAAATAATTAGTGTGACATTTTGTTTAAGACAGGGCAATATATGGAAATTTCTTAGGCAAGTTTGAAAAAAAAATGATTAGTCCTTAGAACTTTTATGTAGTGCAGACTTTTAATAGAGAGACAAAAAAGGATTGCTGTACGATTTCAAACTGAGGTGGATAAAGAAGCATTGAAGAACTGTTTAAAGACTGTAAGAATGCTCTGGGCACTAGGAAAATATATGATGATAAAGGTTTATGGACTGGGGTTGGGATTGTGGGGTACTTTTGAAAATGGAAAATGACAAGCTCATACATATTCCAACTGTAATAAATGTTGAAGGCAATAGAGATTTTGTAAGAGATAGGGGACAGCCAAAAACTTGTTTCCTTTGTGAAGACGTGAAACAAAGAAATGTGATTTGATGTTGAAAAAAATGTGGAAAAATTGGATATTATTGGGTAAATTCTGATAAACAGATACAAGTTGAAAAACCAGAACAAATGCAAGAATGTGTATATGATATAGAAAAAAATATATAACATAAACATGGAAAACAGAATACCATAAAAGAGGAGAATAAAAAGTAATGTATGAGTAAAATGACAATAATGAAGGCGAATAATTAGTACTGGAAACAAGTGAAGAAGAAGATATAAGCTGGAAAACAGTGAGAGGAAAAAATAATGCAATAGGGAGAAGGGTAAAAGACAGAAAAAGAAAATTTAAAAGGATGACTGTGAAAGAAAATAAAAAGGATAAGGGATAAGATGGAAAAATATAATAAATTCAAAAGAACCTGAAAATCCTATCAATAAATGTCAATGGTACAAAGAACATTAGAATAAGGTTAGGTGTTTTAGAATGGTGTATGCTACTTGATATGCATGTAATTATTTTAGAAGACACAAGAATACTAACAGAAGAAGAAAAGATGCAGATGGAAGAGTTATGGGGCAAAAGCATAGCTTGGAAAATTGGAAAAGGTACTTGATCAGGAATTGCTCTGTTATGTAGTAAAATAGTTAAAGTACTAGATCATACTATAGTTGAATTAGACAGAATAATAGTGTTAGATATAAATATATAAGGTATAAGAAAGATGTATGTAGAATTATTGCAATATACACATACATTACTAAAAGGAAAGAGAGGAAATATTTAAAAGAATCTTAAACTATCTAAGAGTGAATATGGAAATAATATTAGTGGTAGATTTTGACTATGATCTAAGGAAAACAAAGAAAGAGGTTAATGATGCCAAAAGGGTATATGAACTAATCAGAAGTGGAAAGTTATATATATGGTGTAATAAACATTGGACTTATACAAGAAATGAGATTAAAACAGAAACTGATTAGTTTGTAAAATCTGATAGTTTAAAAATTATAAAAGAAGGAAGAAAGGAAACCATTTTTTTTTCAAATTATTCGGCTGTATTGGTAGAAGAAAAGGAAAATGAAGAATATATAAGGATAGGTAAAGGTACTAAAAGATTTAACGAGAATGATTTAGATTAGGAAGATAAAAAGGAAATTGTTCATGGTGGAAATTTGCAGAAATGAGAATGTATTATGAAATCCGGAGTGATTAGTGGATACACTTTAAAGAAAAATATTTAAAAAATGCTTTTTAAAATGTCAAGCAATGAGAAGAAGGAAAGAAAAGCAAAAGTATAAGTTAAGTTAGATAGTATTTAGAAAGTATTTAGAGAGGCATTAAGAAATAAAAACAATTATGAAAGGGATAAAGAAATATATGAACTGAACCAGAAGATAAAAAAAATGTTGTATAAAGAAAGGTACTTTCTACAAAGGGAAAAAGAAGATGTGGTTCCATATTTGAGTAAGATAGTGAGAGAAAATTAAAGGATAATAAGGGAGTTGGAAAATAAAGGAGAAAGGATGAATACACAAGAAAAATATTTGAGGTAATAATGAAGTATATTAAAATAAGAAAAGGGAGATAAAAGAGACACATCTATGGAGAGTAATAGTAAAAAAGATAATGAAATTATGGAAAAAATATAAATTTAGGAAGTTCAATGAAATTTTAAAAGCTTTAGATATGGAAAATGCTGAAGGAATAGATGGAATTGAATATTATAATATGGAAGAATGTCAAAAAGTATATTTTGTAGAAGTATTGAGTGAGTGGTTAGAAAAGGGATAGTTAAAAAAGAAATATGTACAGGGGGTATAAAATGCATATGGAAAAAAGGGAAAAAAGAAGATATTAAAAACTGGAGACCAATAGTATTGAACAATACAGATTATAAAATATTTCTGAGAATAATAGGGAGAAGATTTGGAAAAGGTGTGGGTAGGTTGCTGGAGCCTATGATTTGTGGAAAAAGGGGATTTATTATGGATATTAAGAGAGGCGATGGATGATGATACAAATAAAAAGACATAAATTAAAATAATGGTAGGGGATGTGAGTTAAGCATTTGACAGAATACAATATGAGGAATTATGGAGTATATGAACAGATTATAATGTAAATCATAAAATAAAAGTTATAAGATCAGTATATGAGAACAATAATGTAAGAATAATATTAAATGGATGGCTAAGTGAAGAAATAAAAACAGAATGCGGGATAAGACAGAGTTGTCCAGCAAGCAGTATCTTATTTGCATTAGCTATATTTGTGATTGTAAATTAAATGAACAGAAAATTGAAAATGGCAAGTTATAGGATGGAATAGAGAGTATACATCACAAGTATTCTTAATTATGCAGATGATATAGTTTTAATTTCTAAAAATAAGAAATGGATGGGGAAGGAAATATAAAATTAAATACGTATTTAAATATGCCTGACTTATGTATTAATAAAGACAAAAGTAAAGGAATTGGATTTTTGGGTGAAGTACAAGGTATTAATTTTAAAGGTGAAGAGATTGATATCTTGGGAATAACATTTCAAATAAACATGAAGACAGGGAGAGAATTGTACAAAAATTGAAAGAAATATCTATAGTTTGGAGATCATAGATTGTCATATAAGAACAAAGTACATTTAATAAATTCTATACTTTTGGGTAGAATAGCCTACTTAGCAAGCATATATATGATCCCATTTAAGTATGAAAAAGAGCTGTTATTGATTGTATTTTCATTTATATGAGTATCAAGGCTAAAGCTTGTAAGGAGAGGAATTTTGTATTTGAACGAAGAAGAATGGGGATTAGGATTAATCAATCATATAGTTCATGCAGCTTGTTTCAATCTTTATAAAATGTTGATAAGATTAAAAGAAGAAAACAGGAATTCAGTAAATGATATAATGAAATTCGAATATAAAGGAAAGAAAAAACAGAAGCAGGAAGGACTATTTTGCTCAATGTCCCTCTTCAAAAAGAGTAGGGGTTCTTTATTATTAATTATAACAATCTATATGCACTATTTATATTATATACATTATATATATATTATTTACAGTTGATTACATCTTACATTGCAACATAGTATAACTTCATGCATTTCAATTTCCCACACCTTTTGGGAAAAGATGAAAGAATAATGTAAATGATGATATTAAAGAATGTCAAAATAAAATATTACTATGGAAATTGAAAATAGAAAATGTAAATAAAAAAATAGAAAAGAACAGAACTCAAATATAATGAGTGAACACTATTATATTTGCACCTGGAAGAATTTAGGAAATGAAACAGAAATGCAATTAAAACAAGGCTTATATGTAGGAAAAGGGTATATAAATATAAAGACTTCATGTGGGGACTGACAATAAGTAAACTACCTGTAAAAGCAAATATGTCTTACAAAAGGATTCAGTAGAGGGTATGCAATTATTATGGGCAAGCTGAGATGATGGAACATGTTTTTTGGATTGTATAAGAGTGAGGAAATTGTGGGAGAAAATATGTGTAATTAACATGTTGGATGATTTTAAAACTGGAAATGATATAAACACGGGTACTATGATAACAAAAAGAAAAAAATGGTGAAAGAAATTGATAGAAAACTATTTACGTTTTATGGGTGGTATGGAATGAAAGAATGAATGAAATAAAATATAATGGGAAATGGGTATTATCTGACATTTTGAAGAAGATACATTTTTGGTTGTGGAAAAAGGTGTGGGAAATTGAAATATATGAAGTTATACTATGTTGTAATGTAAGATGTAATTAACTGTAAATAATATATATATATATATATATATATATATATATATATATATATATATATATATAATGTATATAATATAAATAGTGTATATAGATTGTTATAATTAATAATAAAGAATCCCTACTCTTTTTGAGCATAGAACCCCTACTCTTTTCGAGGAGGGACATTGAGCAAATAGTGCTTCCTGCTTCTGTGGAGGTGGCTTGGAGAAGCAGGGAGAAGTATGGAGAGTGATGTCAGTGGTGAATATGTCACTGGGAGTATGGTAAATGATTTTGTTTTAAACATGAAGGCAGTCAAGACTTCAAAACAGATTTTACAGTCAGAAGATCTTTTAGCAAATCCAAAGCAGTGGCTGGTAGAATTAGCTGAGATTGTGGCAATGCATGAGGAATTGCAAATGAAGGTGATTGAGCCTTCACACGATACTGAAGGGTTGCTTCACCAAAGGCTATTCAAGGAGATGATGAAGCACAGATGGAATGTACTGTTACAACTCTCCAATCAGGAGGGTTGTGAGATGTATATTTAAAAGATTTAATTGAACAGAGTGAGCTGGAAAGTGAGAAGGCAATGTCAAGGGGTGAAATAATGGAAAGGATACAAGAGGAAGAAGTTGTAGACATAAGAAGAGAAAGAAGAAGTCATACGTGTAAACCATACAAGAAAGAGAATGCAGGGAAGAAAAGAAAATAGAGGTGAAAAAGAAGTACCATATAAGAATTAGCAGTAAGAAGGAAAAGGAACTTGATAGGTATGAAATATAGGACAAAGTTACTGTAGTGCTAGGTATCGTGCCCAGACAGGAAATAACATTTATTCACATTAGTAAAAACTCATTTTGTGACTTTTTATTGAATCAAGACAGTATATGGAAAAATTCACAGGACAATATGAAATTTTAAAAAATGATAATCCTTGGAAACTGTATGTTGTGCTAGCATTTAATAGAAAAACAAAAAAGAAAATCTATGTACAGTTTCAAAGAGAGGAAAAAGAGACATTGAGAGATTATTTAAAGACTGTGCAAGGATGACGTACATTTCAAAGCTATATGAAAAAGAGATTTGGGGACTGAGGTTTGGGAATGTGGTGTTGTTTTACAATTAAAAAATGAAAATATAATAAATGTACCTAGTGTGATAAACATGGATGGAAATAAAGGGTTTGTGAAATACTGGGGTCATGCAAAGACATGTTTTTTGTGGTAAAAATGATCATTTAATTAGTAATTGTGATATGTGTTTTATTTGTGGTAAATTTGGTCATGAAGCAAAAAAGATATGAATTAAAATGTATAAAATGTGAACAAATGGGACATTCATGGATGAATTGTGAAGTAAATGGGAAGGAACCTGGGGAAGGGAAAGAAGAGCAAATGCAAAAAAATGTTTCTTAGAACATAGTACAGTTGTGTGACAAGAGGAAAAGAAGAAGTAAAATATAATGGTAGAGGGCAAAGAATTAGAAAATGAAAAGAAATGTAATAGGGGAGACAAACAGGAATAAGAAACAATTAAGTTTAGTGAAGAGGGTGATACTAATTGGGTGATGATGGGGAAAGTGTGAAAGGCAAAAAATGTAAATTTCAGAAAATAGGTTTGAGAGTGACTAAAAAAGGAAAGGATGACAAAGGTAAATAAATTTGTATACAAAAGTGAAAATCTTAGCTCTAAATGTAAACAGTATAAAGAATGTAAAAAGAAAGGTATATTAGAATGCTGCAGTTTGCTTGATATAGATACTATACTATCATTAGATACCAGAATTTTAACAGAAGAAGAGTGAAGACAAGTAAATGAATTGTGGGAGGAGGAGGTTACTTGGAATATAAGCAGAGAAATGTGTTCAGGTATAGTTGTTTTAAGCAAAAATAGAAATGTTGGATTGTACTCTAGCAGTATTAGGGAGGATGGCATTATTAAACATGAAATGCAAAAAACAAGTATATAGAATTCTAGCAGTATATGCTTATGTTTCACAGAAAGAAAGATAGGTTCTATTTAAAAATATTATCAGTTATTTTAGGGTTAATATCCAAATTATATTGGTCAGAGATTTTAATTGTGACTTAAAGGAGAAAAGAAGGGGCATACTTTAAGGCAATTTTTAAAATCTTAATAAGTGGAAATGTGTATGTATGGGATAATAAACACTGGATGTATAAAATGGGTAACTTGAGAACAGAAAGTGATTATTTTATAATTTCTAAAAGTCTGAAAGTATACACAAATAGATGAAAATGACAGAGTTTTCAGATCATGTGACAATCTGCATAGAGATAAAGAAAAACAAGAAAACATAAAATAGGTAGAGGGATTAAAAGAATACATTAAATGGATTTTAATGAAGAAGGAAGATATACAAATATGAGAATGTTTTATAAGGACTGTACAGGTTGGTGAATAAGTTTGAAACACAAATATAAAATGGGTATAGAATGGCAAAAGGTAAAAAGAATACAGGAAAAGCATAATCATAAAGACATCAGTCATCAGGCATTTAAAGATATACTAAATGATAAAGACAGATGTTTTGACAGAGAGAAAAGATATATGAAGTGAATCAGGAAAAAATCAACAAATTGTAATTTAATCAAATATATCATTCACAAGGGAAGACAGAGGAAGTGGCTCCAAACCTAAATAAAATGGTAAAAGAAAATAGAAGATTAATAAGAAAATTAAAAAATGAAAAGGGATATATGATAAAACACAGAAAGAAATAATGAATGTAATAAAAGAATATATAACCAAAACATTTTCTGAATATAAAATCATAAGAGAACATAAATGGAGAGTAAATTAAATAACTAAAGAAGATAACAATGTAATAGAAAAAACATAACAATGGAAGATGAATGGAAGTGAATATTTAACATATTTAACATACACAGCTCTGCTAGTGGCAAAATAAATATTTCTTAGAGGTACTAAATGAATGGTTAAAGAATGGGGTTAATAAATGAAAAACTATTTATTGGAGAGATGAAATGTATATGATAAAAGGAGAAAAAAAACAGATATAAAAAATTGGAGACTTCCAAAGCTTGGATCCTACCCAGTTTGGCTTCATGAAGGGCAGATCCTGACTTTTAAATTTAGTGGATTTCTTTGAAAATGTAACTAAGGCTATTGACAAGGGCAAATCTGTGCAAACAGTATACCCTGACTTGGCAAAGTCTTTCCCATATTCAGGTATTACTGATAAACTTATCAAACTGAATGTAAACCCTTTCATTGTAAGATGGGCAGCCAACTGGCTCACAAACCAGACAACACACTATCAAAGTGGGTGACTCCATGTTAACCAGCAGACCTGTTACCAGTGCCACAGGGCCCAGTACTGGGACCCCTACTGTTTGGTATATATTTCTCAGAAACAAGGGTCAAAACTAAGGGGTTGTGCCTGACCAAGTTTGCAGATGACTGCAAACTAGGTGCAATCATTGAATCCCCAAATTATGTCAGTGTAGTCCAGGAGAGTCTCACACAGACCAATGACTGGTGTATTAGTCACGGTCTCAAACTGAGGGCAAAAAAATATATCATCATCCCCTTCAGCCCAATCAATGTCCCCCACACTAACAAATAAACAACAACAGCCTAAGTACCCATGAAGTGGTAAGGGACCTGGGAACACAAGTTGACTGTGACCTTAACTTCGACCACCATGTGTCTGCTGTAGTAACGAAAGCTTTCTATGTAGCACACTTCATTAGTAAAGTTATTACCTCAAGAGCAAAAGAAGTTATAACCCCCCTACTCAGCACCATAATTGAGTATAACGCCCTGTTTGGTATGTACCATACTAAGTACCTGCGGCAAATAGAGAGACCTCAGAGGTTTTTAACAAAGAAGATCAAGGGGCTCCAGCATGTGCCTTACACAAACCAATTCAAGTCCCTGTCACTATACTCTGTGGACTATAAGACATTTATGAAAATATTACAGGAGAGAATGGGAAAAAAACGTAATTAAGTTACTGAATGAATCAGTATTTGGAAGAAAGGAAAAATGAAGTCAGGAACTTTTGATGATAAGGGAAGTTGTAGATGATGCAATAAGTAGAAATTCAGAACTTAAAATGTTGAGAGGAGATGTGAGTAAAGTGTTTGATAAGATACAACATGAAACATTATGAGAGAATGTAAAAGCATATAACTTAAGTAAGAAATAATTAATATATTTGTTTCCGTGTATAATAAGAATAAAGTTAAATTAGTAGTAAATGGCTGGTTAAGTGAAGATATAAAAATAAGTAGTGGTATAAGATAAGGATGTCCAGAAAGTAGTACTTTATTTGCATTAATTATGAATGCAGTTGTTAAAGAAATTAATTCTGCAATGAGGGTAGCGGAATATTGTACAATAGAAGGAATTCAAGTGCTGGTAATGATTTCTTATGCAGATAATATAGTATTAATTACTAAAAATGAAGAATGGATACAAATAAATAATAGGAAGCTTAGTCAATACTTACAAGTTATTGATTTAAGTATAAATAAGGAAAAATGTAAAGGATTAGGTTTTCAGAGAAAATAGGACTTCAGTTTAACAGAGAACAGATGGAAAATTTAGCTACAAAATTTGGTAATGAGCTGCATAGAATAAGAGAGTGGAAAATATGATGCAGAAAAAAGGAATATATGTTTGTTTTGGAAAAATTACAAATTGATATTCAGGAAAAAAGTATATTTAATAAATGTGGTTATAATAGGTAAAAATTGTATATTTGGCAAGTGTGTTTATGATTCCAGTAGAATATGAGAAATAATTATTGTTTTCATTTAAATAGGGATCAAGATTAAATCTGTTTAAGAGGATTACTTTATGTTAAAAAAACAAGGATGAGGATTGCGTTTAATTCTGTTGTGCATAGAGCATCATTGCATTTATTCAAAGTGTTGACATGGCTAAACAAAAAAAGACAATAAATTGATAGCAGGCATAATAAAAGAAAAGTATAAAGAAAGTTGGGAAAAGCTTAAATCATTTAAAAAGATGGTAAGGATATTTAAGTATGGTAAAATACAAAATCCAAAAGGCTCCAAAACCAAAACAAATACAAGGCAGAAGGTTGAGAGGAGCAACTATTTTATTTGGTAAACCAATCAAAACCAAAATAAATAAATTATATATGTATTAAGCACTTTAGTCCCTTATCAGAACTTCATCAGAATATAAAAACAGTAAAGTTACAAAACTTTTATACACACATCCATGAGCAATGGCAACACTTCCTTTGATATTTCAAGAGGGAGTGTCTCCAACCATTCCTAGGCAAAGTAGTATCACAATGCCATATAGTGTTTGAAAGATTTAAGTGTGCTTCATCTTGACAGTATTTAATCATGCAAGCCAACTAGAACACTGTACATTTTTTGTATTGAACAGATTATGTTTTTATGTATAAATAAAGAGTAGTTTCTGTGAAAAATCTTAAATAAAAATAAAAATCATATTAAAATGAATGTATAATCCTTTAACCATGAAACCATAACTATGTTAAATTTGTGTACATAAAAATTGCTCAAAAAACCTAATACCTAAAAATAACTCAACATTCAATGAATGAAATGAGATGGTAAAAGATATTAAAACCAATACTAATGGGCAGTAGGTGCATTCAATTAAAGTACATAAAATGTATGTCATACGTCATTTCCCTGAAGGAGCTTGAATGGGAGGGAAAAAAATGTGTGTTAAATATAAAGTTTGCACAAATAGCTTTATTTGTTAGTGTGTTGTGCTTTTAAAATATAAAAAGAGTGCTTAAAGTGTGAACCTGTAGCAAAGGGGCCAGAGGTATTATTGTACCATTCGCCCCTACATCTGTTTCATTACCTCGTCAATGCTTTAAATTTCAAAAGGGGTGCACTGGAACAACACTTATTAAGTTGAGGCCAACCATGGGAACTCAAAATCAGTTGCCAGTACAATTGTCTTAGTTCCAATACCTGTACCCATGTACCTCCTCTCATTTCCTCCTTTAATCTTACTATAACTGCAAACTTAAATGTGTGATTTTTGTTGTCCAAAACATGTCTTACCAAGGCATTATTGGGGTTCCTTTTGTTGATATTATACTGGTGTTCATAAATTCTTTCCTTGAACCTACACTCAGCTTTATCTATGTAAAAACATGGGCACTGTTGGCATAATGGCACGTAGACCACCCTCCTAGAATTACAGTCAAAATTTGATCTAATTTTGAATTCAATGCCTTTATAAGAAACGTGTCACACATTAGATAAAACTTTAGCAAAAAATTATTTTATTCATTTATTTATTTATTTTTAACATTTGATTACCGGGAAAGTCAGACTTAGAACAAAGCCAATTTTCAGCAGAGGCCCGGGGAGAAATGCTCCAGACACATGTCTTTGTGATATGGGAGGAAACCAGAGCACCCTGAGGAAACCCACATGAATGCAGGAAGGACATGCAGACTCTGCACAGAAGGCACTCCAGCTTAAAATTGAACCAGAGAACCTCTTGCTGTGAGGTGACAATGCTACTGATGCACCACTGTGCCATCCACTGGGATGGGGGAAATGAGAAGATTAACCATTGTACACTTAAAATGAAAAGAACAAGTACATATAATTATAACATCATACGGTTACACTAATTGTAAAGAAAGGGAAAGCTTATTTCATCAGATTTTAGAGTATGTAGTGATAAATATGAATATAATAATAACAGGAGACTTTAATTGTGATTTAAGAGGCAAGTGTATAAAGAAAGCATATGATATAATAAAAATGTTAGTAGTTATAAGACTTATAAAAAGGGGTATGTATAGAACTGAAATAGATTATTTTATAATATCAGAAAGTTTAGTTATAGGAAAAGAGAGGGTAGTTGAAACAGGATTTTCTGATTATCTTGCAATATGGTTAGAGATAAATGAAAACAAGGAATATATAAAAATAGGCAAAGGAATACAGAAGATAGATGAGAAAGTATGGAATGAAGAAAGAAAGAGATTAGTAAAGCTGTTATGGAAAGATCATATTACTATGAGAAAATTTTATAAAAATTGGTCTGAATGTTGGATGATACTTAGGGACAATATAAAACATGTTTTTACAATGGCAATATGATGTGAGAAATGTAGAGAAGGAAAATTGTAAAAGAACATATAACAATGCACTAGAAGATTTAGAACATACTGACAAAAAGTACTTTGACAAAGAAAAAGATTTACATGAAAAAAATCAAGAAAAATATGAGGATATTTATATAAAATATAGGCAGGGGCATTTTACAAGGAAAAAGAGAAGTAGCAAGCTACTTAAGCAGATTCATGTGACAGAAATAAAAAAGGTAAAAGGAAAAATAGAAAGAACTCAGTAAAATTATGTATACTGCAGTGTAATATGTACAAGACATGTTTAAAGAAAAAAGACGGTAGTAAAAAAAAATATGGAAAGTAGAAAAGTTAACAGAAAAAAAGAGAATAAAGATTTGGGAAAGGAGATGTCCTGATACTTTATCAAGCTCATTTAAGGTCACGTACTGATTCAGCTGCAGGCCCAGATGGAATAGTGTATGAAATGTATAAAAATTTTAGGGACTAGCAAAAAATATTTTTAAAGATTTTGAATGAATGGTTAAATGAAGGTTTTATGTATAAAGTATTATGTAGTAGAATATTTAAATTCATATGGAAGAAAAAAGATAGAAAACAATTAAAAACTGGAAACTAATAGCACTGAATAATGATGATTATACGATCTTAAGAAAATAATACAAAAGAGATTTGAAACTAAAATGGAAAGATATTATTGGAAGATAGCATACACAGTATAAAGGGGAAAGGATGTCAATAATTATTAATGATAGCTAAATAAATTGTGGATGACATTAAGAACAGAAAAGAAGAATTGAAAATCAAGACAGGAGACCTTAATAAAGCATTTGGCACAAATGGACATGAAATATTATGGATAATAATGAAAGAATACAAAACAAGTGAGAAATTTAGGAAATTATTTATGTCAGCATACTGTAATAATAAAGTAAAAATACATGTAAATGGCTGTTTTAGCCATGAGGTGCATATGAAGTATGGTGTACGACAGGGATGCCCAATAAGTTGTATAAGCTTTGCATTAGTTATGAATATTACAGTATGTGAAATAAACTATAAAATGAAGGAGGAGGGGTATATACCACAGGTTTAATAATTCCAGTTTTGTTAACATATGCAGTTGACAGTATAATAACTGCAAAAACAAAATTTGGATAAAATAAGAAAGAATTTGTACACGAGTGTCTAGAGGTGACAGAGATGGTTTTAAATAAAGAGAAAGTAAAGGTCTAGGTGACTTAGTAAAGATGGTGGGCATACATTTTACAATGAATGAAATTTCTGTGTTAGGCATAACATTTGGGAATAAAGGTGTAAGTAGAATTTAAAGAGGAAAAACAATAGATGAAATAAAACAAGCCTGTCTTTTCTGGAGAACATATAAATTATCATTCAGAAAAAAGGCTTATATGATAAATGTATTACTGAATGGAAAATAGCATTCTTAAGTGTATTTATGTTGCAAACAGTGCTCAAAAAGGAATTATTGCAGATATTTTTTTCATTTATATGGGGTTCTAAATTAAACTCAGTAAAAACAGGAGTTTTGTATGTAAATAAAGAAGAAGCTGATTTAGTAGTAATTTACTCAGTGTATACATTGCTTCAATAACGTTGTAGAAAGTGTTAAAGTGGATAAAAAAAGATAACAGATTAGTAGTAAAGTTGTATAAACATAAGTATGATAAATCTTGGGGTATAGCAAACAAAAGTAAAAGAGAAAAAAATGTATAAATAAGGAAATAAAATGTTATCAAACAATATGGAAAATGTGGAAAATAAAAACTGATGATATAGAAAAAGACAGAAAAGTATGGTATAAGAATGTAATGATAAAACATTACTATGTAAAAACCATGGGAAAATTTTACAGATGAAAAAAACTAATACTATAAAAATAAGAAGCTAATGATGTAATCAGAAAGTAGAATGTCAGGATTTTTATGGAGACTGGTAATAGATATATTGCCAGTAAAAGGAAATATGCCATATAAGAAGAAACGTGATAGACTATGTTTACATTGTTAGGATGAAGAAACTACAGAACATGTGTTTTTGAAATGTAAAAGTGCAAAAAAGTTATGGTGAAAACAATGTAAAGAAGATTTTTCAGAAGCTATAAAAGAAGTGGATAAAGGAAACAAGGATATAATTAAATATGGATATTATAAGAATAGGAGTAAAGAACATGTTAAAAGAATAGACAAAAAAGTTATTTTATGTTATATGGATTATACAGAATGAAAGAATAAATTAAGTTATGTTTAATGGTAAATGAATTTTAGCAACAATATAAAATAAAATCAGATGGTATTATGGAAAAAGGAGGGGGAGTCTAAAAGAGATGAAAATTTAGTATGAGTGTGAAAACAGATTTGTGTGTAAGTACACATATAAAACATATATATATATATATATATATATATATATATATATATATATAAATTGTAAACATTTGAAAATATGTAAATGTTTTGTAAAGAAGTTATTTTTGTATATAAATAAAAGAATAAAAGAAGGAGGGCTACTACTATAGAAAGGAAAAGACCTGTGGGAAACAGTAAAACTATGGAGAGTTTGGAGGTGGAAGTTGAGAATTTGGAGAAATATTTGTTTGATATTGACCTTCAAAATGTAAATAAAGATTCCTGTGTGTTGGATGTTACAAATGAGCAGTGTTCAGCTGTCTCAATATGGAAGTAAGTAAGTGAGTCTCTTGAAGTGATGCTGATAACCGAACTGGCATCTGTCTTGACAGCCCATCTGCATTGACAGACCACTGGGTGCTCTTCTCCCTCTGAGGAAACCTGGCTGAGTACAGCCCCCACCCTATGGTTTGAAGCTTCCACCTACACAACAAATTATTTGCTGTAATCTGGACTGGCTAACACAGGGGTCCTCCCAAAGGCCCATTAAGCTTTTGGAATGCCTGCTTTCAGGCTGGTGTCCACACTACCTTGTCTGGCCTGTTTTACCTCATCAGGTCTGTGAAGGGAGCAGCTATTTACTACAACTGGGAACATACTTTCTATAGTACCCTGCTGTCCCTAAGAATGCCCTCACCTGCTTTTTTACTAGCAGGGGCAGGCCACAACTGAATGGCTTCCACTTTGGCAGATTCTGGCTTGATCTTACCACTTCCCACTCTATGTCCCAGGCAGGAGACCTCTGCCATACCCACCTGACAATTGCTGGGCTTAATGGTCAACCCTGCCCTTTGCAGTCTGCCCAGGTTCTCCCTGACATGCTGAAGGTGCTCATGCCAGGAATGGCTGTAAATGGCAATATCATCTAGGTAAGCAAGGGCATAAACTCCTGCTAGGATATGATCTATCAGCCTCTGTAATGTCACTGGGGGATTTTTTATCCCAAAAGGCATCTTGTGAACTTGTATAATCCGAAATGAGTCACACAGGCTGACCTATTTCTAGCGATGGGAGTCATAGGCACCTGCCAGTAGCCCTTGGTCAGATCAATAGTAGTCAGATACTTAGCCCCACCCAGCTGGTCTAAGGCATCATCTGTCCTAGGCATGGGGTAAGCATCAGACTCTGTGTGACTACTTAGTTTCTTGTAGTCCACACAGAACCTGGTGCTGCCATCTTTCTTTGGTACCAGCATCACTGGGGAGGCCCAGGGACTGCTGTACTCCTGGATTACCCCCAGTTCCAACATATCCTATATCTCCTTCCTCAGAGTCTGTCTGACTCAATCAGGCACCCTGTAAGAGGCTTGCTTAATAGGCTTTTGATATCCTGTATCCACATGGTGCTTCACCAGGTGGGTGCACCCAGGTTTCCCAGTGAATATTCCCCCAAACTCCTGTAACACTGCTCAGATTTTTTGAACCTGGGTAGGGTGATAGCTTCTGGGACATTGCTACCCCTTTCACTTATGTGTCAGTCTGATCTTCATTATGGAGATCAGTCTCCAGATCCCCCTCAGACTCCTCCTGCCATCTACTGCAAATACTCAGCACCTTGGCCTCCCTATCATGATATGCTTCATCATGTTAACATGGTACAGGTTGTGCCCCTGCCTCCTGCCTAGCAGTTCTACCTTGTAGTTAATATCACTGACCTTCCTTATCACTTTGAAGGTTCCCTCCCAAGTTGCCTACAGCTTACTGTGTCTGACAGGAATGAGAACCATCACCTGCTGTCCCACAACATACTTTTGGGCTTGAGCATTCCTGTCACCAGATCTTTTTCTGCTGTTGGCCTCCTAACAGGTTCTCCTGGGCTAAGCCCATCAACTCCCTAAGCCTTGTCCTGAGGTTTAGGACATATGCCACAACAGACCCCTTGTGGGATTCACACTCACCCTCCCATTCATCACAAATCAAATCTAAAGGCCCCCTCACCCTATTCCCATACAGCAACAGGTGAAAAAACTATGGACTCCTGGGTACCTCTTTGTAAGCAAACAGCACATGGGGCAAATATTTGTCCCACTCTCTCTTAAACTGGTGTGCAAATGCTGTAGCATGGCCTTTGGTGTAGAGCTTAACCTCTGCACAAGACCATTAGTCTGAGGATGTTAGGGGGTGGTCTTTAGGTGGTTCACTCCACAGTTCTTCCACAGACAAGCCAGCAGGTCTGACATGAAATTGGCACCTTGGTCATTTAGTATTTGTCTCAGGAAAACTACCCTGCTAAAAATCTCTAACAAAGCGTTTGCCAACTTCTCTGTCTCAGTGGCGGACAGAGTCACTACCTCAGGGTATCTAGTAGCCTAATCTACTAACACCAGGATATACTTCTTCCTTGTGGAAATTGGGGTACTCAGTGGCCTCACAATATCCATAGCTTCCCTATGAAATGGCTCTTCAGTTACAGGCAAAAGCATCAAATGAGCTTTGAGTTTGTCTCCTGCCTTGCCTACTTTTTGCCACTGCTCACAGATCCTGCAGTACCCTGTTACATCCCTTGCAGTCCTGGGCCAATAAAAGTTTTGCATAATATGTCTCTTGGTATGGTTTATGCCGATATGACCCACAAATGGAAGGTCATGGGCTATGGTTAGAACTGCCAGAGGGTAGGCTGTAGGTACTACCAACTGCTGTATTACCTCACCTTTTAGTCCTCCTTCAGGGGTCAACTCTCTAGACAGTGACCCTTTGTTCCAGTATGCAGATTACCCCTTTCCTTAAGAATCAGGTACCTCCTTAGCTACCTCTCTCAAGCCTTGTAATGTAGGGTTTGAGAGCTAAGTCTGTCTCAGCTATACTTTTGTGAATCTTCCCAGCTCCGCTTCCACAGGAAGTCTGGTATCCACTGATAGCCATGCCTCATGGTGAGCCTTGGTAGTATCACTCACCTCTGCCCCTGCAGTCACTCTGTCCAAGGGAGAAGCAGTACCAACCAGCAGCTATGGCTCACCCTCAGGCTCATTGCTACAGGGTAGCTCCCTCCCTGAAATAGCCACCTCACCAGCTCTGGCTTCAAGTGTGGTGTCTGTCTAGGTCTCCCCCAGGCCACCAGATCCACAGGCCTGTCTCCAAGCCTGACCACATGTAACTGCATGCACACAAGGTACTGCATTATCAAAATCACTCCCTATCAGGACATCTGCAGGGATATCCTCAAACACACCTACTGGATTGCTTCCCCTTCCACCCTCCCAGTCAAAGTGACCCCTGGCCAAATGCCACCCTCCCAAAGCTCTGACTGGATTGGACTTCCCAAGCAAGTACTGTTCCTCTTTAACCACTGCTGACTTCATAACGGTTTTGTCAGAGGCTGTGTCTCTCTTAGCAGTGGCCTGTTTTCCATCCACTAAGACAGGATATAACATATTGTGATAGTTTGCTACCCCTGTTGTCTCCAGACAACTTACCACTGGCATAATCTTATTCCCACTTGCTGGCTCTCCCACACCTATTGTTCCTCATCCTGCCTCTGTGGACATCTGTATGATACATGGCCCAACTGGTTACATTTAATACATTCAACCTTTTATCCTGGCCATGTACCTGAACTATTGGTTTCCCCTGTTACTGGTGGCTTCTGTTGGGGTGGTTTAAGCTGCTCACCATGGATTCCCTTATATCCATGTGCAGCACTGGGTATACGTTTCCTGTGCAGTGATGCTCTGTTTGCTAAGTAGAGATTCCCCTTTTCCACAGCTCTTTTGCAGAGCTGCACTCTCGGTCTGCCAACCAAATTCTCATATCCTCAGGCAAAGTGCTAAGGGCTTTCACTCACCAAAGTTCTGCCATCCTTTCAAAAGTGGTGACCTGATATCCACTCACCCATTTATAGTGAGTGTAGTTAAATATTTTTTTCTGTAACTATGTGAATGTTTTCAGCTGTGTTATTTTTAATATTTCCTGTGACTGAAACTCTGAATGTTTACCTTGTGGCTGCTGAAAGGACATAACTTTAGTGACAACTGCCTATAGGCTACAGATGTTCAGTTAATATCTATTATTGATAAACTATTCTATCTATATTTTCCTGACTGATCTAGAGAATTACGGTTCCTAATTATTTAACAGAGCAAGGCAAGATGAAGTAGGTCAGGGATCCTTCTATGTCAAGCTACAATAAACAGACTATGCTGAGACTTCTGTCTCACTGAATGTTAAAACATTATTTCTGTACAGAACATCACATATGTCTGGTCATCTGACATCTGGTTCACATGCAACCCCCATTGCTAGAAACCACCAGGATTTATCACCTACATGTCATTAATACACACACAAGAGCATTGCTCAGATATGGTGTAGCTTCTGAAAGTCATAAAACAATTACAAACTTTTTCTCCTCCTACAACTAACAAACCATGCTTCTTACACACATTGAGTATCTGGCTTCATTCAATACTGTGAAATAACATATTTATGGCCTAGTTCCAGTAATTTAATTTCTTACTATTTTCCAAAGTTAGCTGGAGCTGGGCTTAACCTCTTCCATTATCCTCTGTTAACATGTATATATTTCATTCAGTTACAATAGAGTCAGGACCCACTGTTAGTACATTTTTAACACAAGCAACTTTACAAATCCATGTTCAGCACAAGCATCTGTACAAATCAGTTTGATACTCAAATAACATATAATTCTTTACTAAATTCCAGCTAGCTGTGCTGGCATATGTTACACATCCACTGCCCTACTTCTCATGGCACAGCTGTCAATACCTCACATTGTCACGAGTTACTGAAGAGCTTGTACGGCAAATATCATCTGACTACAGGTTTGATGCTGTGTTTAATTTTGTAGTTAAACAGATAAAAACAACATATCACTGGCCACATTGAGAGTACTTACAAATGTCTTTATATAATATTGCAGTTAACTTGTCCCTGCTCTTCATATAAAGACTTTTCTAACAACTAACTCTTTGGAAAAATGCTTTCACATCATGTTTAACAGCACTTTATAGACCTCAGTAGGAGAGTCTATCGTGGGCAATAATAAATGATAAAATTTACAAAATTTGTTCTGCCTAGATTAGGGCAAATTTCTTTCTGACACAATGGTAGATTTTTTTTGTTTGTTTTTACTGCCATGCCTGTTGACCATCAAATTTCCCACAGTCAGACTCAGTCCATTCAAAAGGAAAAACATAGGGCACTCATGATCTATGAATAGGGAAACGTGTAGAAAATGTGATAAAGGATTTCAAGGCATTAAAGAACACCTACAAAAAATACCATGAAGAAAATTAACTTTGGTAGAACGTTAACTACATTGGTGGGTGGAGTTTTCCTTTAGCTACTCATGTTTTTTAATGTGTCTTCTCTTAGAAACCATTTCATAATTAAAAAAAAGGAAAATATACTATATGGGCAAGCCTCTAACTTTCACAGCTAAATGTTATCTTTAGTGTACCTGCTGCATATGGTCCATGCTTATATCTACATTATTGGAACACTTTTAGTAACTTTTTGTGTTATCATTCTGGGATATGCTCAGAAATGCTTACACTCAGACTGGACAGTCAAGAACTATCCCCTTGCTTGTCAGCTTTCCACTTAGTCTCTGATAGTGCAGTCTCTACAGTTGAAAACACTGAGGGCTTCTTATGTACAAACTGGCACAATACTACTTGTCAAGTATATTCTGTGCTAAACATATCAAGCCTCTATTTTCCCACAATATCTGTTGCTGTATCTGCGTCATAAAGTTGATATTGCAGGCCTCTCCCCTGCAAGATCTTACCCTTCAGATCAATCCTTGTTCTAATAAGAGACAGTCTCCAATTTTCCCACGCAATGATACATACTTTAGCTGCCACCCTCCTTCAATATACTCTTCTGGGTTTCACAACATTGTATTTCCCAATATGCAAGTGATGGGAACTGCAAACTCAGCCTATTATATTGATGGATTCCAGCCATTCCCTGCAAAGGGTCTTACATTTTAATATTCCCTGAAAATATTACAATAAATTAATCTCCTTAACAATTTATTATGAGTAAATGTTTAAACTGATGCACTGCTGATTAGATAATGCAATTATTTGGTGGCAATGATTACTGCTGCAAAATGGAATTACGTTGAGACCACCCCAAATGGAGAACACTTTAATTTTGTTTTTATCTGTGTAACTATAAAATTAACCACACTAAAAGTGACTTAAGGTAGGTTTGCTTAAGTAGAATGATTTTTGGCCCTAAAAGAAAGAAGAGCGGTACAGTTGTTTTTTAGTCCCCTTCCATAATACCTCCATACTCTTATTAGTGCAAGATGGCTCACTAGAGCAGGTTGTTCCTGTCACTACCTACTCACTAGAGCAGATTGTGACAGTAACTTCATTTTCTGTTATCCCCACCAATTCTCAGTCAGCATTGTAGCTCTTTATATTTGAGTTGTTATTAGAACTAAGCTAGTTTGTTCTCATATCTGCAACTGTTGCACATGTACTTTATGTGGTTCGGGTCATCATCTGCAGTTCATATCAAATCACCCATTAAGTCAGCAGGTGATAATCCTCTCAGCACTGAAAATTAAAAAGTTGGCCATTAAAAAAATGATGGTAGAGGGCTTAAAAGGAGCAGATTTGTATTTCTGGTATAGAGGGTCTTGCTAGCCCCCAATTCAGGTAATAAGGAATCTTTGCACAGATTTAGTTCACTTACTTAAAATGTACATTTAAAGATGTATACCTTTAACAGCTCTATCTTTACAAAAAATATCAGAAGAAATCAGTACTAGCAAGAACAAAGCAAAATCTCGAGTAAAAAAATCATGGCAATATGCCTAAATTATGGCAGTTGAGAGATATGGCAGGTGGCTGTATGCTCAAGATCTTACTGAAAAGTTACAAGTTCTGCATCCCATTCTGTGGACTGACAATACCGCTGTCATATAGAAGAGACACATAAGTTGTCCTGTTGCTTAAGCACCGATCACATGTTGTTCTGTTCTAGTACTTTTGTAAACAATCATTGAAGGTTATCAAGTACAACAAATGAGAATTTCAAAATTCTGGAAACCTATATTTGGTATGATAATTAGATTATGATACAAAGAGTCCTCATTGAACCTGAAGGTCATCTGCTAGAAGTTAGCATAGCTGATGACCATACATCTCCATGCATCACTCTCAAACGTATAAGTTTCCATTCTGTTTAGAGAGATACCAGAAGACATTTCGCATCTGTTTTATTTTTGAAAAAAATATATTTTTCAATCAACCGTACAAAATATTTGATGAATTCTCCATGAACAAAATATATTGTTAACATTTACTGAAGTATATTGCAAAGGCCAAAGGAAAACCAAGAATATATTTATTTCTGTAATAAAATACCTCAAGAAAATGGAGACTATTAGATCATCCTATACTATAGTCACTAACTAGGCATTTTTTTCAATAACATTTCAGAATTTTCCATTTGTTTTTGATGATATTGGCTATTCTTTAAGTGGAATACTGGCATAAAGAAAATAAATGCTTTCACACTTTAAATGGTTTGTCACTTATACTAATAGCCATAGGTAGATATTGTCTACTGCACTTAATCGATGAACAAAGTAACATAAACATTACATAAATGTGTATTCCCAGTAAAATCCTCATTGCTGAACCTACTATCACATAAAAATGCTTTTAAAATCCATTTTCAAAATCTGTCTGAGTGGAAAGCATACTCAGATCAATAGTGTCAAAATTATCAAGCAACATAATAAAGTAATATAAATGTATTTACTCTCTTTTGTCCATAAATATTAATATTATAAAGCAGTAAAAGTCAGCATTGCCAGTAAAATTTCTAATTGCCATGGCTAAAGACAGAAGTGAGGCACACAAATCGGGTCACAGATATATTCAACTCATTTGCAATAACAACATTATACTAGTTGGGCAGTTCCTTTACTCCACAGTGAAATGCATTCTTTATTAAATATGTAATGACACATTTGTTTATCTCTCACTGTGTTTTACTTTAGTTATGTTTTATCTGTTGACCTACATATTTGAAAATCAATTCTGACAAAAATCTATAGCTGTGAAATGATGGCAAGGTACAATAATAATGAAATAAGTCATAGCACCCTGCAAGGATTTGCCCTTGCAAAACAAATATTCCACAAACATGAAGTATGCTGTTTCATCCAGCAAGACTTAGCAAAGTAGTTAGTAAAAAACTAAAGATCAGTGATAATATTACATTGGAACTGAACACTGAACAAAATATATGGACTTACATTTACACCATGAACATAATGGAAGATTTTTAAACAGCCATTAATAAACCCAGGTTGTGCCAATAAATGGTCTATTGTTGTCAGTTTACTACATTGGAAAGCAAACTAACTAACTTACAAACTAGATTTGCCTGGACAACTTGAACTGATATTAAAAATAACCACTAATCACTTTTTACATTGTTTACATAGATTAGAGCCACATTTCTTCTTCTTTCTTGAATGGACTTATCCTTTTTAGCGCCTCATAAATGTCACCAAGCATCAGCAAGTGTTTAGATAAAACATATCATTTAGTCATAATAGTGATTTTTTTTTTCAATTCAGTTAGATGAAGGAGATTTCTATTAGAATGTGATCTAGTTCCACATTCTTAAAATCTTTCCTTCAGGACAGCTTCAACACACATTGCTGCTGCCAGGAAATCAGACATCAACAAGGAAGAAAATACAAAATGTCACGTGGAAATCCAGACACAAAATACCATCAGTCTCACATGAACAGGTTATAGCTGCAAAGTTCACCCAGACCAGTGTCACAAAGTGCTACACTCAGAAACTGTGCAGGAGTCTACAGTGATGCTGCACAGCAAATGCACACAGTGTACAACAAAGAGCACCGCATAAGCCACATGAATAATCATGTGTGCAAACATAAATTCATCCAATGGAAAAAACAATTTTTGATGTCCTAGATAACAGTATGGGAGCGGAGTTAAGTACATAAAAAAAAATCCACAGCATATGATGCTACTGCTATCAGCATTCAGCTTTAATCTCAAATGGAAATGGAATGATCAAAGGGCTCTAACCCTAAAAAGGGAATCCCCACCCACACAGGATACATATAAGCCAATGGTCCTTAACCCAGACAGGTACAGCCCCTTCACAAATGAAAAATGAATATGCCTGAGTTCATGCCCTCAGAAGGAATGAATGAATCTTTTGGTTGGGGGAATGGAGAAAGTTTGATGAACTTGTGGAGTGGGAACCCAAAAAGGAAACAATGATTTAGTGGCCCAGGAGGGACAACACTCATACCATAAACACAGAAGATCTGCAATTAAAACAGAAGGCCATACACATATACAACTTTTAGAAATTGTACAATGAGAATGACAAACTGAAAATATAATACGACAAGTGGAAAGCCTGTAGGGATCTAATGACAAAAAAGACCTCAAAACAATAAGGAAACAGGAGGAACAGCAGCACAAGTCAAGGCAAAGAAAGAAAATGGTACAACAAAGCATGCTGTATGCCAGCCATTTATAAGTGCATGCATACTGCAAATCATGCAGGTGTAGTACAATCAGGAGAACATGAAATATTGTCACCAACAAAAGCTAATTATCACTCAAGTAACAATACAGTCTTGCACTTTGAGAAAGAAAAAGCAGCTCATATGTTAGATTATTATGCATTCTATAACAGAAATGTACCACCACAGAACAAAGGAAAGAAAACCCATCAATATAGGAAGACTGTGTAGTAGTTCAGTCCAAGAACAGACCAGCATGCCAAAGAATGTTATCCTACACCAATAACTATATTCTGTGATACCCAGAAAGGAATTCTAAAGCCTGGGGTTGTGAACAGCATAACGATTACAAAAAACATTGTTTGCATTATAAATGTGGGTCACAGATGACAAATTTATTAATACACCAGTGGTGTTTCTCAAATTAAATGTCATGTATTGTGTAGCCATTAGAACAAGTGATTTGTGACTGGTGCCACAAGTACATGTCTCCACTAAGGATGCATGTGATGAGGCACACAAATCAGCCTTCACAGAATTATCTGGCAATATACAACTACTGCATGTGCAGTATAAGCGATAATACATTCACAAAGTCTTTGACCTCACATTAATTAAAGTGACATGGGCAATACTTCCTTAGACAACAAAAATGAGAAATCACTTCTAGCAGCTGAAAATCATGTGATGAAGACTACGAGATGAAGGGATGCATATCTGAACTGCGGCAGTGATGATCCATGTTCAAGAAGCACAGTCATAGAATGGTAATGACATGGGAGGATGGCTTTCTCAGCTTAGTCATGTTTTCTCGAAAGAATAATGATGCTCTTTATACAAGCAGGACATTGAGGGATAGGCATTTATAAGCTACCTCTGTCCATAAGGGACATGGCTGCCAGGCCCACTGTAAATTTCCTATTCCCCATCGACTGGCCTAAGTTGCTCTTAAACTTGTTAACAGATGAACTCAGCCTCATATGGATGGGAAGCCTGTTCTGTAGGAGGGGCAATCTCTGGGAAACATATCTGTCTTTCCACATGTTCTGTTTAGGTCACAGACAAAATTCAGGTCCCTAGGCCTTGTATTTTTGGTATTCCTTGACTTGGGGGATTCATAAGTGTGGGGTTTGCAGATGCCTTTAAGCCAGGCATAGATCACCCCTCAGCAGTCTGTACAAGACTGAATAGAGGGAAAGGGCTTTAAGGTGCTCTGCATAAGGCAGATTTGTTACGCTTTGTATTCTGTTTGCAAGGAACCTCTAAGGTAGCTCTAGTTGCTGCATATACCTGCTCAGATACACATCAAAGGGAGCACTGTACTCTGTGATTGGTCTGATAAGGGCAGATTTCAGTGAGATAATGACCTCTTTGGACCTAGATACCATACCCTTACTTATAAGTTGCCCAACATAAAAGATTTCCTCACCATTGTAGCCACATAGTGGTCAAAGGAAAGGCTACTGTTTACATGTGTACCCATATCCTTGACCACTGGGTCAACTCTTAGGGGCATATTATCAACATGATAATTAGCCAGGATGGTTGACCTCCCAAAGGGTATAATTATGCATTTCTTAGTATTGAGTTTAAGAACATGGCTTTGGCATCATTTATTAGTGATAGACAGAGCTATGCTGAGACATTATATGAGCACCAAAGGCTTTTTCCTCTATCTGGTGGGTGAAGAAGCAAAGGAACGCCTAAAACAGCAATAATTCCTTTGGGGGTCTTATGTGATGTCAGTGTTTGTGTGAGATTAATCTGTTTCAAAAATGATTAGTAAGTAGATGACTGACCATTACTACACATTGCTGACTGACCAAATGACATTTTTCAGTTTTATGACACTACATTTTATTACTTTACACCTAGAAATTATATTACAGTGAAAACCAAATGACATTTTTCAGCATAAGTATTTCTAATACCCAAAAACATCAAGTGTGTATCCATGTTACTGAATAAGAGAATGTTTTAATCTTTGAACAGACTTAATGAACATTTATTACAATTGCTCACTGGTATACTAAAAGCATAAGGAAAACCACTGTGAAATAGAATTTTGAGGAATGAGGTATTCAGAACACAGACATAAATAGGTGTGCAGTCAGTGACTCAGTGAAGGTAGAATGTAGAGACCTGAATTTTACCACTGTTAAAACGTTTCTTAACAGCCTTCAGAATTCATTCATTTCAGACATGGATCTCGCAAATTTAAGATAGGAAGAAGGAATTACTGTTGCATAGCAGCAGCTTACTGAAAGACCCCCATATTAAATTAAGATGGTCAAGGGAAACACAGGCAGGGTTTTTTTCTAGCAAGCATATGTGAAGAACACAATGGATAAAGAAAGCATGGAGATGAGAGATGGACTCTTCAGTTATTATTAACTTAAATTATGAACTTCTGCATTTATATTCTGAATACATAGCTCTAAAATAATGCCCCTGATTTTTGACATGAAATTTTGCCTGTCCATACAACATGGGCTTTTGTGGCAGGACAGTAGTATTACAACCACAAAATAAATACTGTTACATACTTTTTAATCTACTAAACATATACATTAATAGAAACTGTCTTCTTCCATAAGCTTTTTCAGTTGTAATGGTAATATATAAAAACTCACACCTAGTTGATGCATTTGTCCCTTGTTATATTCAGCTTTGTCCATGATTCTTGAGATGAGAAGAGGTTAAGTCTGAAGATTATTTAAAATAATGCTTTTACCTTTTGCCTCTGTTTTTACATCTAGGCCAGCATTATCCATACATCATTTATTTTTATATAAGTTACTGAATGACAGTTATTGTAAATAAAATAATTAATGTTATGCTTGACACAGCTTTTTGTCCAAATTCATAAAGCATTTAAGGAAATAAAGTGTTGTTTCCTCTACTATAGTAGCTTATCGGGAGATTAAAATAGTTAACATTAGGAGAGAAAGTTTTCACTAATGATACAAATAGCTTTCCTTTACTTTTGGCATTTTGCCCGGTGAAGCTATTTCTCATAACTAAAATGCCAGTTTACGAACAGAGAACATCTGACATAGAAAATTTAGCTTATCTTTTCAAGGAGGAACAACGCCTTCTCTGCAAAGTAAACAACTCCCAGTAACAGCCAGTACTATGAACTGGCTGTTCACATGCCATCATTCCATTTTTATGAGGATTTCCTTCAAACCACCTAAAATTGTTTCTTTAACACCTTTTGCAAGGCATGCCATATTTACAGTGCAACACATATTGAAATTACTACTCAGATGTTCTGTTTTAATAAGGATTTCCTTCAAGCCACCTAAAATTGATTCTTTCACAGCTTTAGTAAGCCATACCATAATTTGCAAGGCAACAGAATATAACAATATGTGTTACAGTAACACTAATGATTCTAGCACAGTTAAGAGGCATCACACTTATGAAACAATAAACAATCTACTTTGTGTATCTGTTTTAAAAAATGCAAAGACCCAGATGCTGCTTTAGCTTAAACAGTGATTCACTTATGTTAAACTTTTATTCTAGATATTTTTTGTTCCACATATAATTCTCAAGTGCTTTTCTGAGGATTGTTCTGCATTGTGTTATAGGGGAAGCATATAATGGTTTTCTTTCACAAGACAATTTGATTACATTTCACCAAAACAATGCATATTGAAGACAGAAATTAGACGCCTTTGTTAATCTAATAAAGTATGTATATGTACTTTCCACATACCAATCACTGTAAAGTAGATATATGGGCTGCAGTTTTAAAAACTCACTGCCTTGATAATTCTGTAAATTTTCTGCACTATATTTACAAGCTTTGCCTATTTCTGTTGCTTAACTCTATAAGGAAACAGGTATCAGCATTAGGGAGGCACAATAACACAAAGATGTTTATGGACTAAGTTTTTAAAAAATGTTGGCTGGGTGTAGCACAGTCAGACAGATGTATCAACCCATTACAACCTAAACAGGAACTATTGGGGGGCACAAATTTTTATGGTATATAACTAAACAGAGTGATGAATTAATGAAGTGGTTCATCATGACAAATCTGGACAAAGGATAGAGGCATATGACAAAGCATACCCTGCATATTGTTTCAGACGCAATCCATGAATTAAAGTGTAATTATGTGAGGCTGACACATGTGGCATGCTTAGCACTGTAACTCAGTCTTTCTGAGTCACAGATCATGAACAGGTAATTAAGAAAGAAAAGTTAAAAGAAGAAGTCCAGCACAGAATCTTGACGAATACCCACCATAAAATATCAAGTATGAGAGAGAGAGTTCTTCCCAGTCTGGCACCATGGACAAGAAGCTAGGTAACTAAAGAATCAATTTAGAAAAGGCTTGACATACTATAAGTAACCTAAGAAGAAAGATCCAGGTTCATGACAGTCTTTGGAAGAGCAAACCATTACGTCCACTTCTACCAAAACAGGCGCATCAAAACAACCCAACTTATGAATGAAAACCATTAACACTGAAATATTAGGATTTTGCCTGGAAATACTTGCATAGATACATTTCTACCCCAAGCAGACTCCCCAAAATTTTTCCTCAGGTAGATAAAAAATTCCCTACCGTGTACCCTGTCTGTAATACCGAGCGAGCAAATGAAAGCAACTAAAGAAATTATTTTTTTTAGCTGGGATACAGGATCTGAATTGCCTAGACAGATTAAGGCATTAAATGTAATTCTGGTGGCTGCCAAAAAAGTAATTACTAGAAAATGGAAATCAAAATCAAAACCAACTATACCATAAGTACTGACTATTGTAATAGAGATAAAAGAACTGGAAGTGAGATATTTAGAAAGTGGTAGGAGCAAATTACATAGAAAAAAATAGAAATTATGGGAACAATACATGCAGGAAAAAATGTTTTGGAGGAGGAATGAGGTTTAAGAGAGGGCAGAAGTTCAAAAATGTATGTAATGTTGCTTAGCTTATATGATATATAACAATAGATGTGAATTATGCTGTTTGTAAATGTCAATTTGTTAATACAGTTTGATTACTTTCATATAAATGTAAGGTTGCCTATATCACAAGTGATAATTCAGTAAAGGTGTTTAAAAAAACATAAATAAAACAACATTTTATAAATACATTTATTGAGGGGCAAGCTTCCTTTTATTACCCATTGAGGGACTTCACTTGGCACACAGTCTAATATATTAACCACATGGTCACCCAGTTGTGGAGACAGGGCAGATCCCTTAACACTGAAACCTTGTCCTGCTCCTTGTTTTCAGTACCACCGAGCACAATGTTTGTGTCTTTCGGCTTTTCCCGGTTATGGGTCGCCACAGTGGAACTCCGGTCCGCTAATTATTGGTAGTTGATTTTTACGTGCCGAGTTACCAGCCCTGATGCACAACCTTCAATGAAGGTATGCCCATTCACGCATGTCTCCACGCAGAAGACGCTCTAGCTGAGAATCGAACTAGACAGCGTCTTACTGTGAGGCGACAACGCTACCGCAGCACTACCACCGTGGACAGTACAGAAAATCAAACTGCAACTGTATTTCATTCAAGTCAAAAAACAGTTATGGTGCTGGCCACCTGACACCAAAACCAGCTGAAGTGGCAAATAAAAACACGATACATCAAATCTCATTTCTCTGGTTAAAACAATGAAAACAATGAAAACTAAAATGCCATGTGGTTTAACAGAATCAAGGCCCTGCTAGTCTCGCCAAAATTAAGCTTTCTTCTTACATAGTAGATGAAATCAGATAGAGTTCTCATTCATTTAATGTAGTATACAGGGTCTACTTCAGTAGAACAAAATTCCATTTAATCGAATCTTACTTAACTGAGATGACAACATCAAAACCTTATTTCAATGAACATTCACATCACCGGAATTGTAATCTGGGAAAGGAGGCAGTTGGCCAAATGGGGACATTTGCCCTTTTCCCCACTACAGTGTGATCTCAGAGTTTGCATATTTAGTTGGGGGGTGTGCTGGGCATGGGGGTTGAAGGCCCCCCACTTGGGTGGGTTTGACATGCTTTGGTGTGTTTGTTTCTTAATGTTGACCAACTGCCTCCAAGAGATGGCTTCTCCAAAGGTAAGGACCTCTCAGAGCAATCTGCCTCAGCAGAGTCCTCCTCTGGGTAAGCATATCCTAGATAGGAAGGCATTTGTGAAGCATAAGACAGAGAATCCTCTGAAGAGGAATCTGAAGAGTCTTCAGCCTCTGTTGTAAGAGGTTCTACAGTCTGAGGCATAGGGCTGATAACCGGAGGTGCAGCCGGAGCAGAAGCAGCCATGAAAGGCCTAAGGGCTATAAAGGCATTGATCAAATACTGAGAGAAAGCTTCCCAATCAGGCAAGCTCTCAGGAGGTGGTCACGTTTGTTTTTTTGTTTCTTTTTATAAAGAAAAAACAGGCCTATATGTTCCTCCAGGTGTACTTTGGCCACAGGGGGGAATGTCAAGTGGAAGAGGTGCAGCAGTTGGCTCGGGCCTGGTAACTCTGACCTTCTTTTTCGGTGGCTCGATGGTATGGCCGGATAGCCCTTCCATTGCAACAGAGAGATGTTTGAGGTGTTAGTTCTCTAGATAGATATTATGGGAGTGCAGATGGCTGCAAAGAGTCTTTGGGACAAAGGCCTGACAAATTGCACAGGACTTATGGTCATGGTTGGGCCCTAGGCAGAAAAGACACAGGTCATGTGCATCCTTATGTGGGATTTGATGTCCACACCTACACTTTCCTTTTCTGGATGACATGAACCTGGGCAGGCATGCAGTAAATAAAAAAAAAAGAACAAGAAAAAGGCTGCAACGCGGTACTTATCTTTAAATCACAGGCTCTGATGGCAGAGATGGCAAGATGAGCTGATGTTCAATTGGTGGCAGAGAAGTTCTGAGGAAGGTATGTGCAGAATGTCAATGTCAGATGTTCCACATACCTTGCAGTGACTAAAGCTTTTGTATACTGGCTGGACGTTTGGGTCACTAGGCGGAGGCTAAACCAAAGGTTATGAATACTGCAACATGAGAATAGGACATCAGTAGATGTTTGAATTCCTCACAGCTGCAGTAGCCTATAGCTGTTTGGATTATCTTCAGCCCAGGAAGTAACAGTCGGTCTGTCTTCAAAAATTTCTGGCTCCCCTCCATACGTGCACCCAAACTGCTGTGTCTCAAGATCCACAGGGAGAAAACAACAGCCTGGGTGCCAGTTTCTTTGTGACTTTCTCACCTCCAAAAAAGGACAGTGCCCATTTATACTGAAAGCCAAAAAAGTTAGTAACACATAACCTTAATCTCAAAAAAAAAAGTAACAATATACAGAAAAAAAGGGAGATGGTGGTAGGATGCATTACTGCATCAGTAAGGAATTCTAACATCTACTGTTATGGTTAGTTCATCCTACCTTCTTATCTACTGAAACATGGCTAAATAATTCACAATTCCTTCTAATTCAAAATAAATAAATAAATTACTGCACTTCACCCCAAAACACATCTCAAACAAAACAACGTTTACTATCTTCTCTGCCAATTACATCATGATAGAGCAAGTAAACTATGCAAAATTACTGGGTATCATCCAAGGTGACCAGTTTAAATTAGAACACCATGTAGCACACTTTAAAAAAAAGCATAAAAAGCTATGATATATAAAGTAAAAACCTACCTCATTGACACAGCCATAAGACATATAGCCTCTACTTTCTTACTGCCATCTCTCCTCTATGCAGCCCCAGTCCTCACCACTGTCCAAACTTAAGCAGTAAACTATAATAGAATACACCACTGCCTAGCTCTGGGAGAATTAGTTAAAACTACTACTTCACTTAGCTATTTCTCAGCTAGCTACAATACACAGACTTCTCTATAAGGCAAAAAATCGCCCAGCCCTTAAAAACTTAATACAACACAACTCCCTCAACAGAACTTTATGCTCTAGAGGAAAAATCACTTATAATTATAACCAAATCATCTACTATTGCTAGTGAATCTCTATATTCAAATAGTTTAGCTAAACTATGGAACCATGTCCCACTACCAATCAAATCCATTCACTGCTTGGCCTGATGGTCAAAAAATAAATATGCATAACTTATGTGTGGCAGTCAACTCACAGTAGAGTTATATGGAATGCAAAGCACATGAGAAAGCAAGTTGTCTAGGCTGCAATAAGTACCAGAACATATTAGTGATGGTGCTTATGTGAGCAATGATGTCTATAAATGCCTACAGAATACTACCAGAATATCATTGCGAAGAATTCTGGTGCTCCTGAACATTAGAATGGTAACTTGTATCCCATTGGCAAATATATTGATAATTGATGACATCATTTTTTGCAGGGTGGAAAGCTACTAGTCTCTGCCCATTGACCTAGGGGATGTACTCCCAAAACCACATTATTTAGTTGTACACAATCTGAGGTTTCACAGCTTTTGGGATGGGAGCAACAGTGTGATCATAATCACCATATAACTGTTGTCGTCATTCAAGTCATGCAGCTTTAGCGCAAGAAGAATTAAATAACAATAGAAGAATGGCACAACCCATCATGCCAGCAGTGCAGAGGAGCATACCCTCAGTAAAAATGAGCATATTAATAGCATTTCCACATCATAAGATACTTGGGAATTAAGGTTCTACACTTTTACCCATGACAATGTGATCATGAATTTAAAGCAATAATTCACACTTGGCATATGGGCTTCACTAAATATACATGGCATATAGCACCTTGGTCCTCAGTAATATGCATATATGTCTGAAAACCCTAAACAGAAACAGTATGCATCATGCTACATTTCAGTGAAGTACATTATAGGCTCATATAGCAAAAGATTCATTAACAGGGATGTTTCCTTCTTTGAGTGGTGATGACGATGAAGATAAGTATTGTAGATGAAAAGGATCTTTGGACCAGTCTACTTACTCAGTCTTCAAAATGGAACAAACAAACAAACAAATGGCTGAAGATTATGATGATACGTGATAGCCTTGTTGTGCAGTTTACTGCATGTTATTAATGGAACTTAACTATATCATACCTAGTAACTATCATTTAGTAAAAACTACAAGAAAAGCTTAGCCATTCGAGAGTTTTCACTGTGTGATATGTTAAATCTCTGTAACAGAGGCCCATGGGATATATGCAAATGACCCTTAAGGACATCAAGTCTTTCAGCTATATGGCTTCTGAATGTCCATGACTTTTTTCCTTTTTAAGTCCTTATGGAAAGATTCAGGCCAGCAAAGCTAAACTCCACTAACTGTGGACATGTTTGTTTGGGCTTTTTTATGACCTTGTAGGTATAGCACAAGTGGACTGTTTTGCTATACTCTAGAAACACAGGGTCTTTAAACCCAACTGATGTCCATAACCATTAAGGTGTCTGCAAAATATCCAGACTAACAACTAAACCAAAAAGTAAAAAGCACACAAAGACAAACCAATTAGTAATACCTTCAAGAAAAACCTACCCAAGCTAGAGTTTTCATTGTGTCATACCTTAAACCTCTTGTAATATAAGCTCATGGGATATATGCAAATGATACCTTAAGGGCATTAAGTGTTTCAGCCATATGGCTTCTGAACTTCCATGACATTTTTCCTTTTTAAGTCTTTAAAGACTGTCCATAAAGACTGTCCTTCCAGTCTACAGTCATTGAAAGAACATTTGGGAAAGGAAGAGGCAAAAGAGTTAGAAGGGTTTCATTCTCAAGTGAGAAACCCTCAGAAAGGGTTGGTGTTTGAAAGCCAGAGTGGGGAATAGGAATGAGAAAGGAAGCAGAACAGTGCCAGGTAGGCTGATTTATTTTGCTGTTTGGATCCTGAAAACAAGTCTGTTTAGACTTAAGGTCCCCTTGCCATTTTTTTCTTGAATTGTCATTTACCTGGCTCCTGCCAGTGCTGTTGTTTGTTTTTTTTTTTTAGTTGGCTTTCTGAATCAATTATCTGGTTGAATGGTAATTGAATATCTGTGAACTGGAGAGAGAAACATTTGTTTTACCCTTTGTTGGCTTTTCTCCTTCCTTCTATCCTCCTGAATGTTTCAGTTGAGGCACCTACAAACAAGAAACCTCTACCTAGAGTGGCATTAAGTAAAAACTGGAGCCTTATGAAAGCATGCACAATGAAGACAAAGCCAGTGGCAACAGCATCTATGGTATCATGCCTACATTTTATAGAATGTCCAGTTAGCTGTGAAGCAAAATGTAGTATTTCTAAAAGATTAAACCTCACATCTTGATTAGGAATCAGTCATTTTCTGATCCATGCTGCCAAACATAGGTAAAGGAAATGTAATTGTGTGAGTTTAAAAATGAATTGCTATAAAGGACAGACTAGCAGAAGTATGAACTGCTTTGCCATATCTGCTTAGGTTTCTGTTCTCTTTACCATTAGAAAAAGTTTAGAGTAGGAAGTAGTTTAGTTTCCTTCATGAAATACAGAGATAATAATAACTGCAGGGTCAGCACTCAGGAGAAAGAGAAACTGAAATTAAAGCACCCGCTAAGGCTCCAAGTACAAGGGGCTGGCAACAGTTATGGGAATATCCATGTGGAAAATATTAAAATCTCTCTTTGGTGTGTCAGAAATCTCCCTTCCATCTCACCTGAAAAATTCCCTCATCTTTGAAATGGTTTAACCAAAAGAAATTTCTTCATTTGGAGAGTCAAAAGAAGGAGCATTTTCCTCATCTGACTCATAATCCAAAGTACAATGACTCTGAGAGGCATAGGCTAAGCTTCTGCAGCTGAAAGATCCTTTTTCAGTGAAGAAGATTTCCTTTTAAGAAAGAAAGTAAAAGAGAAGGCTGTCATAACTATAAAACCTGCATAGCTTTTGCCAAATTCTGAACTAAATTAAATCAGTCATTTCTGAGAAGTCAGTGAAATATATTTTTCAGATGAAACTTTCCTAGGAGTGGAAGGAGGAGAAGAAATGTTTTGTATTCTGTTGCCTTTTTGTGGGACATCCACCAAAGCCTTCTGCAATAAGGAATTGACTTCTACTCTACAACCCTCAATCTCTTTCCTCACAAATATCTAGCATATATCCTCATTACCTTCTGAAATAATGACTCTTGGCTCCAAGAGACTTGTTATTGGATGGATCATAGGGGGACAAACTGAAGGATGTGAAGTGGCCATAAATGTGCAATTTTTTCCAGTAATAATGACTTACAAAAGGACAGCACTACAAGGCTTGGAGAAGACATCTCAGACTTTGAAAAAGACATGGAGGTTTAATCGTGAGTCTCCTTTGGCACCTTTTCCCTAGGCTTCCTTTTGGCTAACGTGTCAAGCATGGATGAAGAGGTGGATGACATAGCATCGCATACCAAGAGAGACAACTTCTTATTTTTTTCCATATAATTGTTGGACATTACCAATCTTCTTAAAGTCTTAGGAGCAAAACCAACAAAGAAAACAGACAGACTTCACAAGATTCTAAGTCATGGTGTACCCCTAAAGAAAACAAAAAGTGAAAAAGAAGAAGAAGAAGAAATGTCACCTCTAACAGGGTATTTATCTTCCTGAGCTCCTTTTACAGTAGCATATTGGCAAAGGCATAAGGCAGTCAAATGGAGGTAGGATTCTGAGCTTTGTCAGGTTGGATTGAGAGACAGAGTCTTTGTGGTGAAAGTATCAGATGTAAGGAATATTGCAAGTGTGATCAAATGAAGAACATCAGATAAATGTCCACACACTCAGCATCATTAGTTATTCTTTCATAGTTTCCTGACCAGAATACTGCAGCATTCAGTACAGTTCCACATGCATAGTTATGGTCTGTATCTTTCAACTAGACATACAGAGGTTTCCCATTCAAAGAAAGCTGAATAAATACTACTGCATAAGAAGAATGTGTCAGAACAACAGCATTTGCATATTGTGTCTGCACAGCAAAGATGCAGGGCGCACTCATTTGACTATAGATAATACAAGTTATATAGGGCATTCTGCATTGTACCATATGTATAATGACTGTCTCCCATCACTTACTGATCCTCTGGGTTTACAGCCACCATATACTACTAACCTACTTGTTGCACTTCCATATTTATGCATTGCTCTTTGTGTTACATCTGCTGCTTGTACATTCTTCTAACAATTGTGGGTAGCAGTCTTTAATGCTTGCATTTTTTTTTTAGTTTTGTACCTTATGTTATTCTTTCTGCTAAGTTTACCTTTGATATATTTTCCCCTCAGCCCTTAAGTGTCCTATCCTTTTTGTATCAAGATTGAATGTTGGCTATTAGATTCCACCTGCATGTGCATTCAGTCTAGTTAATGGCGAATAGGTTACATTCTCTTTGGTCATTGACCTTTGTTAGGCTGTTCTTACAATAATAGTGCACTACTTATTTAAAAGGATAAACGTCACTCATACTACTGTCTGACTACACTGTATGCATTAGAACTTTGAAAACATCAAACATTAAAACTCTGAGCAGTGCATTCATATCCATATCATATCACCTCTGGTATGCCTCTATCTGCCAAATATTTACTTTTGCAAAACACTGTATCTCTTTTGATCAGAAATATGTATCTGTGTGACTTGTTTTAAATGCAGTTTATGTATCTTCTTGGAATGATAAAATAAGCCTATTTTTAACTCCCCTCTCTAATTGGTTTTATTATCAAACCAGTCACTGAGACTCCAAAACTTTACTTCAACAGAAATTACTTTTTACCTTTTATTTCACCTAGAAGTTCAGTTGTATTTAGTCTCTCCATTTTTTCCTTCCAGTCTTTAGAAAGTATCTTTTCCATGCAAGATGAATCTGTAAAGAAGAGTACAAAGAATATGATCACATAACACAGTGATCATAGTTGTTCATTACTTCTATAAATTGAGTTAACATTTTAGAACAAAGACACTGTCTTTCTTTTCACAGCTGAAACTAAACAGTCACAACAGCCATCTTTATACCAGTCTAATGTAGCATAGTTAATTAATTCTTGTATTATTTTTTGCTGTGAATATCACATCACAAGTTTAAACTACAAAATAGTGTATTTGTTAATTTTTGAAATTATTTCAAATGAAAGCAAATACACTTAGTCATGATATTCCATACTACTACCTTAAATATTATAAGGTCAGCATTTACATGTTATAATATTAGCACTGCTATTTATTTGGCAACATTTATTCTATCTTAACAGAGGAGTAAAAAATATGAGTAAGTCATCTATTGTATTTCCTCCAGTTTTCTTCCGTAAATACATTTTAATAAGACAGCAGCTCAATATAAATATAAGTACTTATTCTACTGTAAAAACTGAGTATAGAGTATACATGAAATGCTGAAGGAATAAATATTCACTAGATTCCATTAGTGGTGCACACTGTCATTGCACCTATGAAGAACACAATTTTAGAGTTCCAGCCTTTGCTGAAACAATAGATAAAATAGGTGACCTGGCTTAGGTTCATAAGTATTTATCAGGTTTGTAGTTAAGGGGGCTACTGAGAAGCATAGCCTGAATTTGAAGTTGCTGCCAAGCACTATCTGGTTAAGTGACTTGCTCAAGGTCACACAGTAGGCAAATACGGGCTGAGGGAATTAAACTATATGCCACTGACAGTGCAGCTCACAGCCTTAACACTTTGAACCAATCGCTAGACTAAAGTAAATGGGGGAGAGTTCAAACTCTGCACTTGACACAGCAAACAAGAGCATTAACTCTTTATGTTAACCAATTAGTTTGCAAATTTGAAAACTGGGGGAGGCACTTACTGGAATGGAACTCCATAGCAAGGGACAAGATCCACCTAGCGCCATGTGTCACAGTCTTTCTTTGCTCAAGATAAAAATGGTATCACATTTGTTATCCCTTTAAACTAGGTTGAACATGGCTAGAGATGATGGAAAAGACAATAAAAATCGTGGTGTTTATAAGAAGATAAATATGTAAAGCAGACAAAAAAGGCTAGAAAGTAATGCTTTCTAATGCTTGAAGCCAAGGAAATAAATAAGAACAGCTACATTTTCAAATATCTGAAAAAAGATAGACATAGTGGAAATTAATAAAAACTGGGCACTTGATAAAGGTATCACATGATCAGGGAATGACTTGAAGGGCAATAACGGTTGAGAAGTAGCAGTCTGGAAAAGCTGTTGAGTATTATACACTGTCTACCTTGCTGGTAAGGTCAGAAAGGCCAAAATTCAGCATTATTTTCAGTAAACAGGCAACTTTTATTACAAATACCACAGCAGCTCAGAACAAACAACATCAACACTTGTATCTCACACTCAATTAACTACAGTCCAGAAACTGCAACACATAATAGTTTAGGTTACTTCTCAAAAGAGTTACACCACAGGCTTGTGTTAAAAGGTCAATGACAGTATAAATATATACATATATGTGCGTGTCTGTGTGGATCTACCTGAAATGATCGACAAGCTAAAAGCATGACAACGAAAACACTGACACGAAAAGAACGACAGTTGAAATACCCGACAGTTTAAATGCACGACAAACCACAATCCCAAAACTCAACAAAACAAAATAAATCCATTTCCGAAAAACACACACATAGCACAAGCACACCAAAAACCTTACAAACCTACACTAAACCTTGCATACACAACTATCTATGCACTAACCTTAACTCAAACCCTAACCCTAAGGTCAGTCACTATCGCACACTTACCTTACCCGCACCCTAACCCTAAAGTCCGTCACTATCGCACACTTACCTTACCCGCACCCTAACCCTAAAGTCTGTCACTATCGCACTCTTACCTTAACCACACCCTAACCCTAGAGTCTGTCACTAATGCACACTTACCTTACCCACACCCTAACCCTAAAGTCCGTCACTATTGCATACTTACACAGTTGTGCTTGTTTCGCATGTCGGTGTTTCCAGCATCGGGATTTTGGACTGTCGATCATTTACATTGTCGGTCTTCTGGTGTTGGTCTTCTTCTTGTCGGCTTTTTCAGCATTTGTTCTTTTCAGGTAGATCCGTGTGTGTGTGTGTGTGTGTGTGTGTGTGTGTGTGTGTGTGTGTGTATATATATATATATATATATATATATATATATATATATACATAAATATATATATATATAGATAGATATATACATATATATATATATATATAGAGAGAGAGAGATATGCACAACATCCAGAAGCATGTTAGCAGCTGTAAATCACTTAACCTTGTATCTCCCCTTTTATATGAACACCTCCATTTTTTTTTCAAAACTATGAAGTATGCAGGGGTGCATATTTGAATGATGTAGTCAACACCATGTAATGAACCTACAAATGCATAGATACACTAAATATAAACAATACTGCAGAATACAACACTTTAGGAAATGTACAGCTAATATTTATTTTAATATTTAATGGTCACAGTGGTTCTATCAAATGAGTGATATCTTTGAGGGAAACTAATAACTCTTCCTTTCCTAGAAACTCAAAGACTTACAGATGTATCTATATACAGTGATGTTATCATTTGTTTTAGGAGCTCAATGGAAGAGAAGGGTGAGGACTGAGAGCTCATAGTGTTAAAGAGGATTTCTGAGATTTGGAAAGTAGAAGGATGTAGAGAAAAGATATTTAGGAATTTCAAATGATTATGGTTATGGAATAATTTCAATGTTAAAATACAATGTAAATCTCTGGTAGATGATTTTAGTACACAGAGCGAAGAAGGAGGAGTACAGGTAAAGATTTAAAAGTTGGGAGGAAAGGATGGAAAGGTCTGTCCTGATGACAAGAGAAAGTAGTGTTGTGTAAGAAAACTTACCATAACAGTAGATGTTCAAATGATCACTGCTGCAATAAGGCTTAACTGTATCAGTAATATCCTGCCAAGGATATTACAGCCAGATAGCTTTCAAATCTTCAGGACACATTCCATGCTCCCAAACCATCAGGCAGCTCGAGTTGAGCGGACTATAAGATAAGCTTGGGTGCCAAGCCCTTCAGAGTATTTCTGCCAAGAGACAGAGGGAGGCTGAGCCCCGAATTGACAAAGCTAGGGACAATAAAAAATAAATGTTCAAACCCTTGCATAAAAACACACCAAAAAACAAAGATAATGACTGGGAGCAGCTATTCGAACATCTACTGTTATGGTAAGTTTACTTACACAATTGTACTATGTTCATCATATTCATCACTGCTACAGTGGCCTTAGCTATATGGCTAGATTACCCTAGCTTACGATACTTGGGAGGTGGAAGGAGAAGAGTCCAAGAGCCCCTACAGAATGGCCCTAGCAAAGTTGAACTTGGAGCTAGATAAGGAATCAAGATTATATTGCTTTTCACAGAGGAGCAAGTAGCAGCTTTCATTCATTGATTCAAAGAGTTAAGTGGATTGATCAAGGTGAGCATCTCTTTGATATTTATGTACTTGTGTCTGTTCTTGGTGTCCCACACACCCTTCACTTTTATCTGTTCTGAAACTGCCCCCCAAGTAAAGTCTCAGGTGTCCTTGGTGATTGCCTGCTTTGGAACAGGGGTGGAAAAAGGGAGATCTTCATTTAAGGATGTCTGTTGTCTTCTCCAAATGATTTCTCTTCTGACAAACTCCAGCACTGGGATTTGGAAAGAAAAAATGTACTGGCACTGGGGCAGAGACTTCAGATACCACTGTATCTTTCTCATGTGAGGTCTTGCAAGGGGTATCATGAGAATTATATGAGACCCAAACTCCTGACTTATTCCCTCACAGTGACTAACGTTTGAGGTGGAAAACCTTAGAAACAGTTAGATATATAAATCTATTTTTTCCTGTGGAAGAAAAGATTTTTGAATTAAGATGTCTTGTTGACATTCTAGGAACACAATCTTGTGTGAAAGAGTCAAGGACTTTTGAATGTTCTCTTGGCATCTCAGCATGTGGAATAGCTCTCTCACCAACAAATCTGGAAAAATGTGGATACCTTACAGCCTGGAATGAGCTATGACAGTCTATAGATATATATATAAAAAATATATATAACATATCATATTATTGATATTAATAAAAAAGAAGTTATGTACCTATCATAACATTCCATGTTTGTTGCCCATATCGCCATTCATTCTTACTGGATGGGTTTGGAGCTGATCCTCAGCTCTAACTCCGCCGAATACAACAGCTCGAAGTCTCTGACTTGGCTAGTGGCAGAAAGGTATCCCATCATGCAGTGGTGTAATTCTCCAGATCTCCCGAGGGCTTTTCCTGTTGCCAACCATAAATAATCTGTCTAAACTACAAATGATTCATCAGGTATAGAAACAACAAGGAAAACTACAAAGGAGCTCCTTAGTAAAGAATGAAAACCTCACCTCTAGGTCCTCTAGGATTTCTTGGCTGGGGAAAGGTGGGAGGGTCATAAGAATGAATGGCCAGATGGACAACAAACAAGGAACTTATGATAAGTACATAACTTCTTTATGTTATGTTGTCCTATCTCACCTTCGTTCTTACTGGATGGGACAGTGTCCCAAGCACCATTTCCCTGGGTTGCTCAAGGAAGAACACCTTTCAGCACAGTGGAATCAAAGGAAGTCCTGTCTCTGGAGGCCAAATCCACTTTGTAATGAGTAATAAACATATGAGGAGTTGCCCACATAGCAGCAGCACAAATACTGTCCATTGACAATCTGGCCAGGTAAGCAGAGGATGTTGCTAATGCTCTGGTTGAGTAGTCTTTAACTTTGAATGGTACATTCCTGTTATTTGAGGAGTATATAAATGTAATGCAATTTGAGAGCCAATTTGAAAGGGTAATTTTTGAAACTTGCATACTCTTTTTTGCTTCAGAAAAGGAAATGAAAAACGGATCTGTTTTCCTGAAATCTTTAGTTCTATGCAGATAAAATCTTAGCTGACTATGCACATCCAGTTGGTGAAGTTTGTACTCTGCCTTGTTGCTATGATTGGGAAAAAAAACTGGGAGCTCAATAGATTGATTTAGATTGGTCTGGGAACAAACTTTTGGCAGGAAGGACAGATTAGTACATAGGGATTCTCTACCTCTATGGAAAATCAGATATGGTGGCTTGATTGATAGAGCTTGCAGCTCCGAGACTCTTTTTGCAGATGTAATGGCTACCAGGAAAATAGTTTTCCAAGAAAGGAATTTGACATCACAAGATGATGAGGGCTCAAAAGGAGGTAATGTTAGGTGAGTCAGAACAAAATTCATATCCCATGGAGAAAGAGGTTCTTTTATGGGAGGTCTCAATAAGCAAGTGCCTTTTAAAAATGCTTTACACAAATTGTGTGACATCAGTGTGAAAATTAGATATTGAAGCTAATTGGACTCTAATTGTAGCTGCTGTAGAGCCTTGCTGGAAAAGTTCCGCAAGAAATTCCAAAACTGAACTGATTGAGGCAGTGAAAGGGTCAATGTTTTTTGCTTGTGCCCAGTAGAACCTCTTCCATTTACTAGCATATAAGTTTCTGGTTGAAGCCTTGTGAGAGGATACCAAAATGTGTTTTACTGCTGCTGCTGATGAAGAGTTCCGGACATATGAGTCAGAAGGTCTGGAAGTGGGTCCAGTACCCAGGGCTTCCCCTGTAGGTGAGGCCAGAGAAAGGGGAACCAAATCTGACAAAGCCAGTATGGGGCAATGAGAATCAGCTTCCCAAGAATTTTGCTTTCTGGATGACATTGGGTATGAGGGGAAAGGGAAGAAATGTGTATAGAACTCCCGAGGGCCAATCATGAACAAGTGCATCTCTTAGTGTCTCACCCAGATGGGGGATTAGGGCAAAGTAGCTGCTGCATTTGGTATTCATGGGAGTGGCAAAAAGATTGCAGCAAGGCTGGCCCCATTTTCGGAAGATCTCCTCCACTATGTTTTAGTTCAGAGACCACTCATGAGGCATTAAAATCGCCCTGCTGAGCTTGTCCACTATCACGTTGGATTTCCTCGGGATGTGTGTTGCTACTAGAAAACGCTGGGAAGAAATTGCCCATTCCCATACTCTCAGTGCCTCTCTACAAAGGGGGTATGATCTGGTTCATCCTTGTTTGTTTATGTACCAGACTACCGATATGTTGTCTGACTGGATTGCAATCGTTTCTAGTGGAAGAGAGGCCTGGAGTGCCTGCAAAGGTAGAAGCACTGCTCTCATCTCTAGAACACTGATGTGCAGATGGGACTCATGTTCTTGACATGTGCCTTGGACAGTCCTTCCCAGATAATGCCCCCCCACCCTATCTGGGAGGCGTCTACGGTCACTGTAGCTACAGGTAGTTGTGGCACAAAGGGTCATCCTATGGTCACATGGTCGGACCGAAGCCACCATAAGAGATCTTTCTTGAGTCTGTGATTCTGACTTGATGAGATATGGGACGTTCTTGTAATGACCACTGAGCAAATAGAAGCCATTGAAGAATTCTAATATGCATTCTGGCTAGGGGTACTAAGGTGATCATTGAAGCCATAGTACATAGTAGTTCCAAAATTGTCTTTGCCTTCACTTTGTTTCTGGGTAAAAGGTTGGCTATTTGTTGACTGAGAACAGAAATCCTGTCCAGCGGAAGTTGTGCCATCATGGAGACGGTGTAGAGATTTGCCCCTATGAATGTAATATGTTGACAGGACAACAAGGCAGATTTTTGTAAACTGACTGTAATCCCTAACCGGAACAAGTTAGGAGAGTGGTGTCACTCACCTGTTGAAGTAGATGCTTGGTGGTGGCAGTTAGGAACCAGTCATCTAGGTACAGAAACACTTGGAATCCCAGACGTATCAAGTGAGCCATGACTACTGCCATGCATTTGGTAAACATTCTGAGAGCTGCAGTGAGACCAAAGGGCAGAGCTCGCAACTGATAATGACTGGCTCCCAGCTGGAAGTGTAAATGATTTTTGATGGCCTTTCCATTTTTATGTGGTAGTACGCATCTTGGAGGTCTACTGACCACATCCAATTGTCTTTCCCTAAAAAGGGAAGAATCGACTGCAGTGTCACCATTCGGAACTTGGACTTCTTCATGGATTCATTTAGTTTGCTAAGATCCAAAATGGGTCTCCAGTCCCCTGTTCTTTTCGGCACTAAAAGTATCTTGAGTAAGTTCCAAATCCTACTTGGTCTGCAAGGACTTCTTGGACAACTCTTTTGTCTAGCAACTTTTGAATTTCTACAGTTGCTTGTTTCCTTTGACTGGGTGGAACATCCAGGATTGTTCTGATCTGTGGGGCAGGATGGTAAAAGGGAATGGGATAGCCTCTGGATATTATACTTTGTACCAACTTGTCTCTTGTGATATCTCACCAGGTTTCTGGGTACAAAGATACATGCCTCCCCGACTGCCTCCAGAGTAGAGCAGATGGGCTTCCTTTCAACAGTGCTGGTAGGGCCGGCAGCGAAAGGAATCACGGTCACCCTGGTTTTGCGGACCCCCTCTGCCTCTAGGAAAACATCTACCATTATTGTCTCCCCCTCTGCCCCTGGGGAAGGGTTCACCTCATGCATCTTGAAAAACTCCCTGGGATCTTTTGAACCACATTTTCCCCACTATTTTGACCTTTAGGATAAGATCTTGAAGGTACGGAAAAACATACTCCAATGGAAGAGAGAGTTTTCCCTTCCTGCTCACATCTGGTGAGTGTGTCCTTGACTTCAGGTCCAAAAAGTGAGGAATCATCAAAAGGTACATTGGTAAAGGTAGACTTGAAGAGCTCCGCAAAGTTGCACAAGCGCATCCAGAAGTGCCTCCTCAGGGGAAACTCCTGAACCCGCTGCCCTGCTTGTTCCATCTGCTGCACAGGATATTAGTCTCATGGAGGAGTTAATGATGGAATTTAAGGTAGACAGCTGAGAAATGACCTTTTCTGACACCCTTACAGCCAATGAACCTTGGAGAGTATCTCCTAACTCCTTCAGGAGATCTCTTTCTAGCCTCGTAAAGTGCGAAAGATAGATCAGCGATCTAAGGGTAAAAGTTGCTGATGAAAAATCATGCTGCCCATATCTGTCGAAAGTCCGGGAGTTTTTGTTCAGTGGATGGACAGATGAGGATGTTTCAGAAAATTCCTTCTTGGTGGCTGCTGCCACCACCATAGCATCTACAGGAATGCCTTTTGTGAGAAATTCTTTTTCCAAAGGTGCTGACAAGAACTTATTTGGCCTCTGAGGTACTGGTTCCATAGTGTCTGGTGACTCCAATGCCTTTTGACTAACCAAGTCCAATAGCTCATCGAAAAGCAGAGACACCCAATAGGCTGAGATCCATAAGCCTTCAGGTACACTGACTCCTCATCAGAAGGACTGATGGATTTCCAGCCACCTCTCTGTTTCAGGATCTCTAGGATATCTGCGAAAGAGATATCTTCAGAGGACGACTGTGGGGGACGCTTCTGACTTCTCGAGGTCAGTGACAGAGGTGATGGACTCGTCAGGGGAGTCTATATGCTTCCTCTTGCATGTCCTCTTTCGAGTAGCCTCCTCAGATGGATATTCTGGGGAGGTTTCAGAAGAGTGGGGCTCCCCCAATGGGGAACCCTAAGGCTCTGAATCTCTGCTGTCCTGTGGATGAGGTGGTGCCGAGACAGACACAGGTGCTTTTGGGGGAAGAATTTACAGTATCCTTGTGTAGAGCTGTAGGTGGAAACAGCACACTCATCATCAGCTCAAAGGCAGATCCAACCAGCTCCGAGGACACCTCCGGTTCCAAGGAGATCCGTTCCAAGGCTGATGTAGGAGCCGAAGTCAGCAGAGCCATAGTTCCGAGAGACAAACTTGGAACCGAAGAAACTCAGGTCTGAGCATCCCCCCCGGAGCTGACCAGAGAACTTTGGCCCCTAGGCACCCCAGATGGCACCAAGAGCATCGGAGCAGGGACCGGTTCCAAAATCTCCTGAAGGGGTCCTGGAACCGAAGAATCTACATCAAGCAGTACCTGGCATTCCGGCTCTGAAGATCCAGCTTGGCTCAGAGGAGGAATCATCATGGATGTAATAGTCATAGTCTTGGCTAGCTCCAGAACCGACTGGGTCAGAGCTGAAAACAATTTAGCCAGTGCCGGCGACTTCAAAAGTCTGCGCACCACCCTGTCTAAGTTATCATCTGATAAGCTCCTAGAGGACCTGGAGAAGAGGGTTGGTGAGCGAGATCTCTCCAAAATGGGAGATCTCAAGGTAGGGGAGACCAGTAAGAGATCAGTGGACCAGCTCTGAAATATAGCCTCTTTTGGCTTCAAAGGTCTTGGAGCCGAAGGACTAGATTTGTCCAAGTCTATGATCTCTCTCAGTTTTGAGGGCTGTGGAGCTGAGGAAATTGATGTATCAGCAGTCTTAGCCAATTTTAGTGGTGTCTCCGAATGAGCCGAAGAAGCAAGAGATCGCCATTTTGAAGTCTTGTCACTCTTAGAAGAAGGGGACCTACTAGAAGAAGAAGTGCTCTGTAGAGCCTCATCAAACCAAGGTTTCAGGAGCCCTCTGAGTATCAGTTTGTTCTTTCTTTCTTTCTTTCTTTCCTGCAAGGCACAGGAGCTGAAAGAATGACAAAAAGGTGCAAGTTTCTTGGAGGTGAATAGCCCCCAAACAATAAACACAAATGTTATGCCCATCAGTGATGGACATCTTCTGAGAGCATTTCTGACACTTCTTAAACCCTGAAGGCTTGGGTTCCTTCTCTATAGTTTCCTTTGACATTTTAGGAAGGAACCACACTAGTACAATAATAGCTAAATCTTAAAACACACCTCTATAAGCAAACTAATACATGCAAAAAATATTTAAAGTTTTAAACAAACACTTTTACAACACTATAATAACACCTCTGATAAGACACGAACAAGGTGAACAACTCTGTCCTCTAAATTAAATGGTGACTAGGCCCTCTAACTTAAATGGACCTAGTAGAGTTGTGAGTGAGAGACAGAACAGGAAATTAGCTCTCTAACTAAAATGAGCTAATATATACAGAAAATGAAATACAGACTAACTAACTTCTATTACTGTAACCACTAACTACACCACTACAAAAAGATGGGAAATTAGCAAAGAAAGGCCTTGCGACTAATGATGGCCAGTAAACCCACACAATAGCAAGATAAACAGTACTCAAAACTACAGTACACAGAAAAACTACAGAAAAAAACACTAACTACTAATAAGCAATATTAAGCTAGATAAAGAGAAAAAATATAAGATGTTAAAGAACTTAGCCACGGCCAAGTAGAGAGCATCTGAACTCGTAAAGCGGCAAACAAGATCTGGGGAATTACACCACTGCATGACAGGATACCTTTCTTCCACGAGCCAAGTCAGAGACTTTGAGCTAGTGTATTCGGAAGAGTTGGAGCCGAGGATCAGCTCCAAACCCAACGAGTAAGAATGAAGGCGAGATAGAACAACATAATATCACATTTTTTCCATAACTTCATGAAATTTTCTTTCTTTCCAAAGCCTAAAGTTTTAATATAGGTGTAATAGAACACTGCTCATTTAACCCTGGCCAGATGTTGGCTTGGAAACGTACCTGCCACTTTAATTCCTTCTCTTCTAAAGTCAATGCCCAAGGTTTTTTATCATCTACCACTACATGATCTATGATCATGAAAGTAAACTGATGTCCTGCATTGTCAAATACATGTTTAGCAAGAGCATTATTAAAATTATTTTTTCTAATAGCGTAATCATGCTCATATACTCTTTGACTAAAACACCTCTCTGTTTTTCCAGTGTAAAATCCTAAACAGGAGCCACAGACCGCTACATACACTACTGCTTTGGTATTGTAATTATATTTACCCTTCAAATGATAAGTTTCATCTCTTATTGTAAAACTATTTCCCATCTTAATTTTACACCATTTACATGCTCTACATCTCATCATACCCCTAGCACTCAAGTGATGAACTGTCTCTCTAAATTTAAGTAAGTCCTTAAAGTTCATCCCTTTATGATAAACAATCGTAGGCTGAACACCTACTTTTTCTATGATATGGGGATAATCTAATAAGATGGGCCATTATTTTTTTCAAATATCCACTTTAAAACTTTATGATCTTTGCTGAAGGTCAAGGCCTTAGAAAAATCTGTGGCATTATGTGCAACATAATCTTGTGACTGCTGCATTACACTGGAGCTATCACCTATTGTGGCATTAGACATATTGTTGGACATATCAATCAAACCACTATGCTGATTTAATCTTTCACCATTATTATCGCTGTTTAAAACTTGTTTAAAATGACCAAGTTCTCTTATACTCTTAACTTCTTCTATTAATTCAACTAGAAATGAAATAGGATATGATCCTTTCTTGAACATGGATCTTAGATTGGCACACTCATCAAAAAAATCATCATCTCTACTAACTATCCAGGCAGCCCTAACCAACTGGCTCTTGACTACTGATCTTTTCTGATGGCTAGGATGTGAGCTACAAGTGCGAAACTGTTAGAATATGTCTCTTTCCTATGAATTCGAGGCATATATTTCTCATTGATTCTATCCTTAAATATGTTGTATGTCTAAGTAATCCATATGATCGATACTGCAACTCCAGGTGAACCGTAAAAAGGAGGTAGTATTGTTAATATATGCCACAAATTCATCCAATGATGTCTGTGAACCCCTCCAAATTATACTGATGTCATCTTGGAATCTAAAGTATGACTTTATGTTGGCAAAATAATTAGTATTAAAAATGAACTTTCTTTCCTAATATGCCATAACAACATTTGCGTATGCACCCCCACATGGTGACCCCATTGCTATTCCTTTCTTTTGCAAAATAATAGTGGCTATTGAATGAAATGAAATTATTGTTCAACATCAATTCCAAAAGTTCCATTAATAAATTAACCTTATCTTGCGGTAACCTTTGGTTAGTCATCATTTCATTCACCCACTCTAATCCAACTTCTTGGGGAATTACAGTATACAGTTCGGAAATGTCTGTGGTTACCATTATATCTGTTGGCTCATAATCAACATCATTCATAAATTGTAAGTAGGTCCAAGAATCTTTGCATATTTGAATTTCATGTTTTAATATTTCTTTAAACTCATAAGCAAGATATTTGGCACAAACAGAAGTGATGGAATCCCTGCCATCCACGAGAGGTCGCATTGGTGAATTATCGATACTCTTTTGTATTTTAGGGGTCCCAAAAAACTGGGAACCTAGGGACTGTTATATTTAAGTAATTATATAGACCTAAATCTATACATGTCTCCAAAAAGATATTTAATTGGGTATAAATTCTCCGATAAGCTCCATTCAGCCCATTAATGGTTACCTCTTGGTATGGAACTGTATTTAAAACTTCATATAATTTCTCATTATAGTGATGTATATACATGATTACCATCCCGCCCCCCTTGTCTGGTTTCATTATTCTAACATTCTGCTCCTTCAGATATTTTAAAATATCTTGTTCTAGATTAGTTAAATTAAAATTATTATTTCTATCATTATTCCTATATGTATGGATGTTCCTCAAATCTAATTTGCATGCTCTCTCATACGTAACCAGACGGGGGTGTAAGGTTGGAATATAAATACTACTGATACTATATAGTATCATACATATTATCATGATGTAATAGCAAAAAAGTCAATTGTCTCAGATATAAATTTAAATTAATAACAGTATTAATAATATTTGAATTGCAAGATGGTACAAACATCATTTGTTTTGCCAACAAATCTGGAATACTACTATCAATATGCACATTAGAATAATTATAAACTTTAAAATCTTTGTCACTATTAAGAATCACCTCACATTTAATGCTAAAATTGGTCTCATTATCCAAAGTCCAATTTGCTATTCACTGTAGGAAAAATCAATTATTTCATTACTCAACATTATTAGGTCATAAACAGCCAACATCTGGCTTAAGTCCTCCATTGTTTGTTCCTGGGTCTCGGTCCTTTAAACCCTGCTTGTTGCCACACAGTACTGTTCTGAAAATTATCCCTGTTTCCTGTCCTTTCTGATCGCTTTCATTCTGGATAGTCAGTTTGATAAGACTGTATGCTATCCTCATCTGGAACCTGCCTATCACCAAGATTAATATGTGAGCCTTCATTACTTTGACCCACATTAATCCTTCCTGCATTCCCACTTAAATTCCCATTTAGATTTCGACTGTGGGTTTAGAAAGAAGCAGGCCTAGGATAGGCTGATCCGTTTGCATAATCTTTCATGTCTCTATTGATTTTCCCCGCTTTACCCATTTTGAGCTTTTCAATGTACTGATCTATGCTGTTATAGACGAGTAAATGTTCATATTTGATCTCTTCATACATCATATCATCTCTAATGCATCTATCTAGTACAGTTAGCTCGCCATTGAGAGTGTTAATGTCTATTTGGTTATATTTAACCAATAGTTCCAAAAATTTGATGCCATATTTATCACACAGTTTTAACAAATCCATATGTAGGGCCAAGTTCTCAACTGGCCCTGTTGGGTAACGCCACAAATGCAAACCTTTCAAAATGATCTTAAGCTTGATACATTTTGTTAGATAAGCATTTTCAAGTTGCAATTTCTTGCATTTCATAAATTTCACATCAAATACATTCAGCTTACCATCTAACATAGCGGATGCTTGTCTCTGTTCAGGGGTAAATGAGAAAGCTTTTCCCAATCAATCATTTAATATTGGGACATCTCTTCTTAATGAAAAGTCTCTGTTCTCCATTCTCCTGTTGTTCGACATGCATACTCCATAGGCTCCATTCACTTCTGTTACAGATTGCACTTCCTCTCCGTTCAATTTCAATGTGGGAACAGTAACATTTCTGCTTTGATGGCTGACTGGTTCCAGATGAAATGAAAAACCATTACTGTTGTTTCTTAAAATACCATCATAAGATATATTAGGCATTGGGTGCAATTCACCCTCTCCCTAGGCGCCTAAACGTTTATATAAGTAGTTCATACATTGAGTGAGCTGCTGGATAAGGGCCTTTAAGTTGCCAATACTTCTCTCTAATACATTACTTTCTAGTTTGGTATAAAGCTGGGGAGAATCCAAATTGTTGCCAGATGCCATAACAAAAGAATCAAATATGAAAAAGCAAACTGGATAAGTGTGTTTTCAAATGAGTTAGTCCAATCAAAATTGAGCTGCTGGTATTTAAATGTGAGATAGATTGGTTTTGTTTATGTCTGATGAATTTTAACAGTGTTTTAAATGAAAGTGCTAACACTGTTTTTTGTATTCTTCATTAAAGCGGTGTAATATTTTAACAACAAGTTGGAGCCTATCCATTATTTAATTTGGATATTTGGAGTACAGTTGGGTTCAATATTTACGCTGCCGTTTTTTTTGGTTTGTTGTTTATCCAGGTTTGAAGGTTCTTTTTGGAACCTAACTAATGTATTCCAGGATAAATATTTCAAATCACAAGATGCTGACGGTTCAAAGGTGGTCTTGGTAAGAGCATGAAGATCAATAGTCAGATCCCAAGGGGGAGCTTGTTCTTTAAATGGGGGTTTTAGTAGCATTAGTTCCTTCAAGAAAGCTTTACAATGATTGTGAGACATTAGAGGAGAGTCTCCAGCCTGAATGGAAATTTGAAATTGCTGCCAGATGAACTTTTATAGTAGATGCAGAGGAACCAGATTGGAAAAGTGTGTTTAGAAAATCTCCAGCCTGAATGGAAATTTGAAATTGCTGCCAAATGAACTTTTATTGTAGATGCAGAGGAACCAGTTTGGAAAAGTGTGTTTAGAAAATCCAGAACTTCATGAATGGAACTGGTATAAGGGTCCAGTCCTTTATTCAAGGCCCATCTAGTAAATTGTTAGCATTTGCCTTGATACAGTTTTCTAGTAAGAAGGCTTGTGATGAGCAAAAATAATATGTTGGACCAGAGAAGAAAGGAAAGGATGCCCGGCAATCATGGGAATTGGAGAAGCCACACAATGAGCTTGAGATGTTGGAGATTCGGATGAACCATGCCCAAAGAAGGGAAACCCAACTTATAGAGGCCAGAAGGGAGCAATGAAGATTACTGAATTCTCCATCCTTTTGGCTTTCTTTAGGAATTGTGATATAAGAGGAGTTAGGGGTAAGGCATATAACAGACGAGGAGGCCAATAGTGGAGAAAAGCATCTCTGGGTGACTCCCCTGGAGGGGGAATTAGGGCAATGTAACTTCTGCATTTGTTGTTCAGGGGAGAGGCAAAGAGGTTGCAGCAAGGTTGGCCCCAATGGTGAAAAATCTTGTTCGCCACTACAGGATTCAGAGACCACTCATGAGGCATGAGAATAGTCCTGCTCAATTTGTCCGCTATCACATTGGAACTTCTCGGAATGTGCACTGCTATCAGAAAGCGGTTGGAAGATATCGCCCACTGCCAAACTATGAGTGCTACTTTACAAAGTGGGTAAGATTTAGGTCCCTCTTGTTTGTTTATATACCAGACTACCGACATGTTGTCTGTCTGAATAGCTACTGTCTCAGGAGGAAAGGCATCTTGGAATGCTTGTAATGCCAACAGCACTGCCCTCATTTCCAGAACACTGATGTGCAAACTGGCCTCCAACTGGGACTGCAATGCCTTGGACTGTCCTTCCCAGATAATGCTCCCCCACCCTATCTGGGAAGCATCCGTGGTCACTATGACTTGGGGCTGAGGAAGAATGAATGGCCTGTCCTACGAGGATCTGGTTGGAATGTAACCATCATTTGAGATCCTATTTGCCAAGGCTGGTAATCAAAACTAGATGAGACACTGGATGATGTATCAGAGACCACTGGGATGCTAGTAACCACTGCAGAATTGATTGACGCCACCATAGAACCTAAAGTCTGATGAACAAGTTTTACTGGAACCCTGTTGTTCCAAAGAATTTGCCTGACTTGAACTCTGATACATTGTAGTCTTTCTGGAGGTAGGGATGCAACCCCTGTAATAGTGTCTAAATGAGCACTGATGAAATCCAGTTGCTGAGAAGGACTTTTCAAAATGTATTGTTATGCCTAGAGACGTACAAATATTTATGGTGTAGTCTCTTGCCTGTTCCAAAAGATGCCTGGTGGTAGTTGTGAGGAGCCAGTCATTGAGATACGGAAAGACTCGAAAATCTTGTAGTCTGACATGCGCTGCGACCACTGCGATGCATCTGGTAAACACCCTGGGGGCTGTGGTGAGACCAAAGGGCAATGCTCTGAACTGGTAATGAATGGCTCCTAGCCAGAAGTGCAGAAACTAGCCAGAAGTGCAGAAACCTCCTGGAGATTTTTTTTTTATTTTTATGTGGTAATACACATCTTGGAGGTCTACAGAGCACATCCAGTTGCCTTTTTCCAAAAATGGAAGTATAGACTGAACCAAGACCAACTGGAATTTGGTTTGATGAACTGTCTTGTTGAACTGGCTGAGATCTAAAATGGGTCTCCAGTCCCTTGTTTTTTTGGGCACTAAAAAGAATCTTGAGTAAACCCGGATCCTGTTTGGTCTGGAGGGACTTTTTAGATGACTCTTTTTTCAAGCAGTTTTTGAATTTCTAAGACTGCTACTTCCCTTTAATTGGGTGGAACATCTGGGAGTTTTTTCTGTGGTTTGGGAGTTACAGATAGTGGAATTTTGTAACCTCTGGATATTATCCCCTGCATCCATTTGTCCGAAGTTATCAATTGCCAGGCAGGTAGATGCAGGGATAATTGCCCCCCCCCCCGACTGCCTCCAGAGGAAGGCAATCAGGCCCCCCTTCAGGGATGCTGATAGGAAGTTCCAGAGAAAGATTCTCTGGACCCCTGATTCTGTGGTCCATTTCTGGATTTTTTTTTTTTAAGCTAAAGAAAAATTATAGAAAAATACCAATGATGGTAAAATAGAATAACTAAAAGGTAATGAATAGGAAGAAAGTACCAGCAATGGTACTTAAATTCTACCAACGGTAGGAAAGGAAAAGAAGCAGAATAAATTTAAGAGGAGCGGGTAGATAGTGTGAAAGGAACTAGACAGTAAATTCTTTATAAAGAATAAAGAATAAATTCAAAGAGGAAGAAATATTAAAGAATTACTCACTGTCATAGCCAAGGCTCGAGAGAAGGAAGCTAATGCATTTGGTCTGTGAAGCAGCAAATGGGATCTGACGTAATCTCTGTGTGGATGGGTGGTGCCTGACTCAAGAGTTTGGAGAGCGCAAGCTGGAAGATATGGCCGAGTCAGTTCCGAGGTTCGAAACTGAACCCACTGTCAAGGATTGGGTGAATACTGACAACATCAGATCATCTGTTTGCCTGTATTTGGTTGAAACTATTTATTCTGCTTTTTGCAAAAATTGGATTAGGAGTTAGAGAATCCCTTAGAAAATTTGGAAACAAAGGGCTGAAAAATCTTGGAGATTCCCTGAATCAACATCCCACTTTCATCACACTTTTTGATCACCTCTGCAGCAAAGTTCCCAAAAAATAAATCTCTATTCAAAGGGGAATTTAAAATCCCATTTATAACATTATTTAGGAGATTCTGAGAATGCACCAATGCAAATTTCTTCAAAGCAGTTCCAGTGGCTTTAGCCCTGCAAGAAGTATCAACAGTCATACACACACTGTAAACAATGAGTAGTGACCTGTGCAATAGAATAAAATAAATAATCATTTAAAGTAGATTTTTTTCGACTAAGAAGAAGCCGCAGATAAAACATTCCTCATACTTTCACAGTTAGAGCAAATTTTAACATACGAACCTGACAATTCAAAATTATGAAAATCAGAGTTGCAGAAGTTTACACTTTTTTCCCATACTTCTCAATAATCTTCCCATCCTTATCAGAAAGAGTAGAATTAGAATTGACCAAGTGTTTAGCAGCAGTGGGATGAACTAAAACTATTGCTCCTGGGACAGCTTTGGGAATAGTGCATAAAATGCTCCTACTCAGCCCCAACAAAACTAAGTGAATGCTTTTTACCTTAAAAAGTTGACAAAATCAAAAGGAATTTTTACCATAAAGTCAGCAAATACTACTGCCATTGAAATTGTAACTCACAGTAAATTCTAGGCATTATAATAGATTACAATATCAAATATGACAGCACATACTGCACACCATTAAATCCACTCTCCCAAAACTAGGCTCCATTTATAGGATCAATGGATTCCTTACAGATAATGCATGAAAAATCTATCCACCACCTTCTTATTGACAACTCCCTTATACACCTCTCCTTCCTAATAAATGTAAACAGTACTCAAAGAAATAAACTTGATCCTGCTAAAATAAAGTAGCTAAATTGCCACCAATCTCCATGATAGGACCCACCATAGTCATAGCTTAAAGCAAACTGGCTTGAACTACACAGAGTCACTCCTGCTCTTTCTCACAGTAGAGAGACAGTTGAGAGAGCTAGAGGACAAATACACAACTATACAGCCTCTCCTCCTAAGCTTGCTCTGCCTACCAGCCAAGCTCTCCTGGATTTCCAAGACCAGCAACGTTCACCTTGTTTGCCTGTCTCCCTACAGAGACACTCCTGCTCTTTCTCACAGTAGAGAGACAGTTGAGAGAGCTAGAGGACAAAAACACAACTATACAACCTCTCCTCCTAAGCTTGCTCTGCCTACTGGCCAAGCCCTCCTGGATTTCCAAGACCAGCAAAGTTCACCTTGTTTGCCTGTCTCCCTACAGAGACACTCCTGCTCTTTCTCACAGTAGAGAGACAGTTGAGAGAGCTAGAGGACAAACACACAACTATACAGCCTCTCCTCCTAAGCTTGCTCTGCCTACCGGCCAAGCCCTCCTGGATTTCCAAGACCAGCAAAGTTCACCTTGTTTGCCTGTCTCCCTACAGAGACACTCCTGCTCTTTCTCACAGTAGAGAGACAGTTGAGAGAGCTAGAGGACAAATACACAACTATACAGCCTCTCCTCCTAAGCTTGCTCTGCCTACCGTCCAAGCCCTCCTGGATTTCCAAGACCAGCAAAGTTCACCTTGTTTGCCTGTCTCCCTACAGAGACACTCCTGCTCTTTCTCACAGTAGAGAGACAGTTGAGAGAGCTAGAGGACAAATACACAAGTATGCAACATGCTATAGTCACTGCCTGTTTTTGATCTGAGATTATTGTCCTATCACTTGCCTGGTGCCAGTGAAGGGTCCCAACCAGAGAAGCCTGCAGCCTGCCCTTAGTACTAGGTGCCCCCCAAAATATCTGCCTCATCCCTAGTGCATTTTCCTACACCTGACTTCCCATCCTACCTCTACTTTCTGTCTTCTCAATTCTCATTTATTCTACACTCCAAGAGTCACATTTTCCACCTCCCTTACCTCCCTCTGTTCTTACCTCCATCTAACTGATTGTTTCTCACACTGCCCTGCTGCCTACCTTCCTTAGGTGTACCCGCTCCGTTCGCCCAGCGAGCTCACTCTGCTCCCCTACCCTACCCCCAATTCCCACCCACCCCCACTACATCTACATTTATACCTTCCTAACCACTCCCACTTCCTCCCACACTACACTAACCACCTCCTACTTCCCCTCTACTAATTAAACCCCCCCCTCACCATCACATTCATCACACCCCCTACCTTCACCACTATCCTTAACTACCTACTTAGCACCTACAGCAGTCCACCTTTTTCAACGTTCACTAAATATAACTCTCTCATAAGACACCTCATTACACCTCTCAACATATCCTATCATACAATAACTTTTTCACACCCCTTTGTAACTACACTATACACTACACTTTAACAACAACACATCATGACCACTAAGTGCACATCATTCCTAATCCATCTACTATTACTTCTCATCCTTACATACTTCAACTACCTCTCTCAACACAACACCACAAACCATATACCACCCTTTCACTCCACAAGCACTCTCCCCCCTTTCCACTTACATTAATTTCACTCAATAACACCTGAACTCTATCCCATTAACCTCAATCTATTCTTCAAATTCAAAATAAACTCTCCTTATAAATTCCATAGTCCCTTCCTAAGCTCCAGTATCCACAAGTATCCAATAATCAATAGTATTCAAACTACACAATCCAAACACATTCGTAACTTAATCAAATACCTTACAACCATACTTCTATCCGGAGACATACACCCTAACCCAGGCCCAGTCACCACTACCTCTATATCAAAATCCATTCTACTAGCCTCTCTAAATGCCCAAAGTATAGCAAATAAAATCCCTAATCTTCAAGCATGGCTTTTCCATAACAAACCTGACATCTTAGCTATTTCTGAAACCTGGCTAAAACCTCATATAAAAGACACTGAAATTCTTCCACCAAACTACTCAATAATCAGAAAAGACAGAACTCACAAAAAAGGTGGCGGAGTAGCTTTACTATATTCTTCCATCCTATCCATTACCCCCTATAACAAACCCATTCCAAATTTCTCCAATGCAGAACTACTGTTAGCTATATTTCAGCTAAATAAACATAAACACATCTGCATAGTTTCACTCTACATCCCCCCTGGCAACAATGTCTCAGTATTAGAAGATATCCTATCCTGGCTTTCTATCAATATCACCTACGAAACTATTATCATGGGTGACACAAATATTAATTGGTCTTCCATTCAATCCTCCACACATCCTATACATATTAACCTTTTTAAATACTCTCAGCTCATCAACCTACCTACAAGACCCTCTAAAGATCTCTCCACTTTCAGTACCCTAGATTGGATCTTAGTCTCTCACCCCCACTATTATACCGACAGTGGAACTCTTCCCAACTCCCTCAGTGACCATCTTCCCATCTTCACCAAACGTCTTCCATGTACACTACAGGCAACACATAACTATATTAGCAGTCGCAACCTAAAAAACTTTAACCCAGTAACCTTCTCAGACTCCCTAAAATCAATAAATTGGGGCCCACTAAAAACTCTACCCCTGGACAATGCTGTAGCTTACTTCAATACTAATTTCCTAAATCTCCTGGATAGCTTCGCACCCATAAAAACCAAAAGAATATGGAACAATACTACCCCCTGGTTAACAAAAAACACACTGACTGCCATGCGTCTGAGAGACAAAACCTGGGCACGCTACCAAAGAAACAAAACCCCCTCTAACCTTAACAAATTCAAAACTCTTCGTAACAAAGTTAAAATTCTTATTACTATAGATCAAAAAAACTACTTCTCCACACTTCAAAACAACCATAAAACAAATCCTCAAAAATTCTGGAAAGGCATCAACAAACTCCTAAAACCTGGCATTACAGTAAACCCAAGTCCAGACCCAAATGCTCGAGATATCAATCTCACCACCCAATTCAACTCTTTCTTCTTAGACTCTGTCTCTAAACTAACCACTTCCTTCTCCAACATCAACCCACCCTCTATGCCCACACCCCTCCTCCTACCCCCCCATCTCCTACCTCTCATCTCCCATCTTTCTCCCTAAAACCCATCCCTACCTCTACCATAAAAAAACTATTGCAAAAGCTTAAACCATGTACTAATGCACCTGATAATATACCCTCATCCTTCCTTAACATAGCTGCCGAAGCCATCTCCTTTCCCATTAGCATCCTAATAAACCGATCTATCCAAGAAAGTTATGTTCCAATACTCTGGAAAAAAGCTTTCATCATACCTTTGCATAAAGGAGGCAAAAACAACGACATCTCTAACTTCCGCCCCATCGCCATCCTTTCTCCAATATCAAAACTCTTAGAAAAATGCATCCATCTCCAACTCCTCCCCTATCTCCTTGATAATAACCTACTAACCTCCACACAACATGGTTTCAGACCCGGCCACAGCACCATGACTGCCTTCCTTTCCTTCCTAGAAACTGTAAATGCAGCTAGAGATTCTGGCTGTATTGTATCCACCCTCCTTCTCGGCCTCTCTAAAGCCTTTGATACTATATCTCATAGCCTTCTCCTTACTAAGCTATCTAACGTAAACCTTCCCCTGCCGCTATCAATTGGTTCACCAGCTATGTATCCCACAGGCAACAAGCAGTCAAATGGAAAACAGCCATCTCCCCCTTCCTGAACACACCCACTGGAGTCCCACAAGGCTCCATCTTGGGCCCTCTCCTCTTCAATATATTCATAAATGACTTCTATCACTCAGTTCCCCACGCCAAACTCGTTCAATATGCAGATGACTCCACAATTATCTGCACAGCCACATCCATTCCAACTCTCTTAAAATTAACCCAAGACACCTTCTCTACCACTGAACAGTGGATGAAAAACAATCACCTTGCTCTCAATGCATCAAAAACCAAGCTTATGATATTTACCCCCTCAAAAAACACAACCATTGACAAAAATACATTCTCTATCATCAGCCAAAACCATACACCTCTTGAACTAGTATCAGAAAGCAAAATACTAGGGGTCCAGATTGATGACAAACTCGCATTCAATAGCCGCTTACTACTAAACATAAAAAAAACCCACATTAAACTTGGCATGCTTTATCGCCAAAATCAATTCCTCTCTACAACTACTAAGCTCACTCTGGCTACAACATTCCTTATCCCTTCCCTTATATACAGTGCTCCTATCCTAACAAACCTTCAATCATCCCTTAAAACAAAACTGTCCACATGTTATAATAAAATTGCAAAATTTGCCACTGGCCACAAGCATCTGCCCACCACTGTGTATCTCTCCACAAACTAAACTGGCTTGAGCTTCCTAACTATCTGTCCTTTATTCAGCTCAGTTTTGCCCACAAAATCATTTTCCAACCATCTCTCTGTCCCCCACTCACCTCCATCTTTAAAATGCACATGCCTCAAAGACTCCTAAGATCTAATAACCAAAATCTTTATAGAACTGTACAAACCTCTTCACTCTCCAGGAAAAACCTGCTGTCCTTTGCCCTGGCACGCCAATGGAACTCCCTTCCCCCCTTCATCTGCACTACTACAAACCTCCCAGCTTTTAAAAAATCCCTGCATACACATTTATCATCCTCCTGGGAATGCTCCCGCTCTCATCCCTGCTAGTTCAACCCATCCCCTACTGACTCCTCTTCTCTTAATTAGTTTAACATAAGTAAGCAACAACTCCTAATAAGTCTCAAATTCTACTTTTCCTTAAGTCTCAAATTCTATTTTCCTTTCAAGATACATCATATTGCAATTGTTATTGCCATTTGCTATGTGAAGGTGGAAGACTGAAGTGAAGGAGTCAGGCAAAAGAAGCATAGGCTAACACAACTGACATTCACCTAATTTTGTAAGAAGAAAGTAAAATTGAACTACTGGTATGACTTAGTTCAAGGTAAGATTTACAATAATTAATTCCCATTCCCTGCTCATATAGGAAATTTGAGGTCAGATTGATGGCATCAAGTCCAGATTCCAATAAACTAATCCAGAATTAAGTTCCTTCTTCAGTCAATAAACAAAGGGATGGAAGAATGTGTTGATTAAGATGGAATTAGGACAAATTGTTAAATTCCTCTAAAATCACGCATACTCTGATCCACAAACAAACCAGTCAGAACTAAAGAAGAGTGTGGAAGGTGTTGCATAAGGTGATACAATACCTAGAGATACCTTCAACTGAAAACTGGCATAAATATATACATGTTTGTGATCCACCTATGATCACAATAGGAAAGGTGTCATATTAGGTAGTATAATGCCACAAACTAATATAAGCTAAAATATAACTCAGTTACATATGCAGACAAAAGGTGAAGTGGGACAGAACACAGAAACTGCAACTCTAGCCATGCCCAGTAGTGAAAAGGGTATACATGGATTTGAGTGAACGGCAGATGGCCGATCGGAAAACGTTCGACAGCAGTTCTGCGAATGTGCAGAATTGCAAACATAATGTAGCCGAAACGCAAAATACCCCCCCCCCCTTTTTGACCCATGGTAGTGCTTGTTTAGGTGATAGAGCAGTCAGAAATGTCGAATTCAGAATTTTTGGAGCCTTGACATATAGGTTTGTGGAAACCGGGTTTCGACCATCGGTCACTCTGTCATATGAATGTAAACCAGTAAATATACTATCACAAACTGAATTTTAATTTCCCATGTTAACATACAGGGAGTTAAAAGTAACATTTTACACAAAAGTGGTACTAAGGATGAATTGAAAGATTCACTGAAATCTTATACCAAATGATATCACAACCCCAGCCTTTTGTGGCGAAAAAGAAGTTATGTACTCACCATAATGTTCCATCAGAGTAGTTCTGCTTCATTTGTCTTCAACCTGTGGGTCTTCAGATCCATATCGGATCTGACACGGCCGCTTTTTCCAGCTATGGCTCCAAGCTCCATGCTCCTCCCCTTACCCATAATGCCCCTGTCTCCCTTCTCCCTTCAGATCGAGTTTGCTGCCTAACATATACCAGATACCCGACCTAATAACACCTTATCCTCCAACACCAACATCACAAAAGAGCTTTAGCCCTAACATAACCAAAGATCCCAGCAACAATTGTCCAGTACAAAGGACGTGTCAAATCCCAAAGGATAAGGTTAGATGGAAGGAGGGGGGGAATGGTTAAAGACAAATGAACTACTCAGATGGAACGTTACGGTGAGTACATAACTTCTTTATCTGAAGTAGTTTACTTCATTTGATCTTCAACCTGTGGGACAGAGTCCCCCGCTACCTAACTCTTGGGAGACCCTCATGGAAGGATATTCTGGAGCACTTCAAAGCCAAAGGGTGTTCTACTCCTAGAGACCAAATCCAGTTTATAATGAGAGATAAAGGTATGAGATGAGGCCCAAGTAGCAGCTGAACAAATATCCAAAGAGACTGTAGATCACATGGCCGCTGACGTAGCCATAGATCAGGTTGAATGAGCCTCTATCTGAATAAACCCAGCCAATGCACTGTGAAATCCAGCAAGCAATAGTCACTTTTGAGATAGGTTTACCAAAAAAGGGTTTGGCATAGAACACAAAAAGCTGATCAGACTTGCGGAAAAGTTTAGTCCTGTGCAGATAAAACCTCAACTGCCTATGTACATCCAGTAAATGTAATTTGTATTCCTCTTTGTTCTGGAAGTTCGGAAACAAATACTGGTAAATTAATAATCTGATTTATATTGACTTCCAAAGCTACCTTGAGAAGGAAGGACGGATTAGTGCGTAGCGATACTCTATCTTTGTGAAAGATCATATAAGGGGTTTTGATAGAATGAGCTTGAAGCTCCGACATCCTTCTAGCAGAGGTGATGGCAACCAAAATGGCAGTTTTCCAGGTCAAAAATTCCAGATCCACAGATGCTGCAGGCTCAAAGGGGGGAGAAACCAATGCCTGCAACAACAATAAAGTAAGGTCCCATGGAGGGACCTTTGAGGAATGTCTTATAAAGTTTAGCCAAAGCCAGTGAAGACATGTCTACCCCAACATGAACGTTAGAAATGGTGGCTAGCTGAATTTTTACTGTAGAGGAACTAGCACCCTGATGAAAAATGCTAGCTAGGAAATCTAAGACTGCTGAAAGTGGTGCAGTGAAAGGGTCCAGAGACCTCTCCATGGCCCAAATAGAAAAACATTTCCATTTACTACAATAAACTTTTCTTGTGTATGATTTATGAGCCGTCACCAGAATGGATTTAACGGGAGAAGATAGACCGGGAATCATGGGAACCAGAGAGACCAAGCAGTGAGATTCAGACTGTTTAGATCTGGGTGAGGAATCCCCGAGGGATGTGAAAGCAGATCCAGGGCCAGATCCAAGATCCATGGTGGAACAATTAGGTGAGACCTGAGTAAGAGAAACCAAACCTGACGAGGCCAGAATGGGGCTATGAGGATCACAGTGCTCCCCAACCTTTGGGCTTTCTGCAGAAACATTTGACATGAGGGGAAGAGGGGGGTTAAGCATAAAGAAGCCTGGGAGGCCAAACATGAATCAGAGCATCTCTGGGGACTTCCCTGGAAAGGGGTTCAGAGCAAAAAACTCACTGCATTTTTGTTTTGGAAGGAGACGTGACGAGATTGCAACAAGGACTACCACACTCCAGGAAGATCTGCTCCGCTACAGAAGACTTCAGAGACCACTTGTAAGGCATCAGGATAGATCTGCTGAGCCTGTCCACTGAAATGTTGAACCATCCTGGGATGTGCATTGCCACCAGAAAACAGCCGGCGGAGATCACCCATTCCCACACTCTCATGGCCTCTCAACATAAGGGATAAGATCTGGTTCCCCCCTGTTTGTTGATATACCAGACCACTGACATGTTGTCCATCTGAATTTTATTTATTTATTTATTTTATTTATTATTGTTTGTTAACCGGGTTAGTCCAGCTGGGCTTGTGGCCAATTTTCAGTGGACCCTTGTGGACAATTTATGAGCTGTCACCAGAATGGATTTTGTACATAGTATAAAATCAGAGATTTGGAACATTACAAAATATAAAATTCAAACAAAGAGTTAGAAGGTCACACTGAAAAACCAATCAGAAAAAAACTAAATGAAAACTCCAGCCAAGCTAGAACTTCCATTGAGTGGCCTCCCAAACCTCCTGTATCAGAGGCACATGTGATATATGCAAATGACCCTTACGAACATCAGGTGTTTCAGCTATATGGCAAAATTTGCAACATTACAAAATATAAAGTACAGAGTTTGGTCAAACTTGTAAAAGGCAGAATTACAGAAAGTTGCCAAATTAGTAATTGATAATGTGAGTATCATATGTCAATATTAGTATGTACAGAAATAACAGTTTTACAATAATATATACACTGCTTTGCAATTAAGAGGGTGTCAATTTGAGAATATGTGTAAGATAGGCCAGAGGCTGGCATGCAAAAGAAATATTTTTTGGAAAGATGTACAGAGAAAGACCTATGAGATTTTGTTAAATTTGGCAAAGAAAAAATTATTTAGGTGTGGATGTTTTAGGTGGGAGCATGTGAAGGACATTCCCATTTGGAGGCCAGATGGGAGAGAAGCATGGATTTGATGTTGTTATGGTTTGGTATGTTACGTAGTGGTGTAGGGAGAGCATTCCACAGTTTGGCTATGGTGTGGGATAGTAATAGTTGGCCAGGTGGATTTAGGGGTTTGTGTACATGTAGGAGGTTTTGGCCTTTGGATCTCAGGGTGCAGCTAGGTGGGTAGGGTGTTAGAAATTTGGCAAGAAAGGGGCATTCTGTTGGTTTAAAGATGAGTTTGTGGGCTGTTTTAAGTTGTAGGCATATAGGTGGTTGTGGAGTTCTAGCCAGTTTAGGGTGTGAAGGGAGTGGCAGTGATGGGAGGAGTTCTTAGAATTGGTTGCAATTTTTCAGATTTTGTTGTAATAAGCTTTGAGTTTGGAATGGAGGCCAAGTTGTAGGTTGGAGAATAGGGGAGCACTGTACAAGAGAGAGAGGAGAAGGAAGGTTGATGCGAGTGTTTGACGGGAGGAGGGATAAGGTATCAGTTATGTCTGTAGAGGAGACTGATTTTCTGGTGGGTTTTTTTGATTGCAGAGAGGATGTAGGAATCGAATTTTAGGTTTTCATCAATGGTAATGCTAAGTAGCTTGGTACTAGGAACAATTTCTAGAGGGGAGTTATTGTGGCTTTTGATGGAAAATTGGTCCTTGTTGAACTGGGAGGTTTTGGTGGGAGTGAAAATCATTAGTTTTGTTTTGTTGGCATTTAGGGCTAGATGATGGGATTGCATCCATGATTCTGTTTTGGAGAAGGCTATCTGGGTATTAAGTAGAAGTTTGGAGGGGCAGGAGGCTGAGCAGATGATGGTGGAGTCATCAGCATATTGGATGCCTGAGGCATCAGTCATGGCATCAGTGATGGAGTGGTGGAAGTTGTTGATGAATAAGTTTAAGAGGAGTGGGCCCAGTACTGATCCTTGAGGAACTCCTGTGGGTGTAGGTAAGAAAGGGGAGGCTGAATTTTTCCATTGTACAGCCTGTTGGTGCATGGAGAGGTAGCTGGAGAACCAGGCTAAGGTTGAGGGAGATAGGTGCAAGTGTGAGAGCTGGGAGAGGAGTAGGGAATGGGAAATTGTGTCGAATGCCTTTGAGAGGTCAAGAAATAGAGAATATATGTATTTGCTGCTATCATGTGCTAGGTCGACTGTTTCAAAGAAGGAAAGGAGGGCTGTCATGGTGCTGTGGCCAGGGCGGAAGCCATGCTGGGTGGAAGAGAGGAGTTTGTGCTGTGTTAGGTAGGGCATTAGCTGAGAGTGGATGGTTTTCTCCAGAATTTTAGAGAGAGGAGAGAGTATAGCTATGAGTCTGACATTGGTAGTGTCTGTGTTCTTACCAATTTTGTGGAGAGGGATTATGTCTGCATGACGCCAGATGGTTAGTACATAGGATTCGTGAATGGATCTATTTATGAGAATGGATATGGGATAGGCTATTGATTCAGCTGATATTTGAAGAAAATTAGCTGGAAGGTTGTTAGGGGCATTGCAGCATGGTTTTAGCTTTTGATGTAGTCTTTTTATAGTGTTAGTGGAGACAGGTTTAAGGGAGAATAGGGGGGAGGGGGGTGAGAGGGGGAGTTTGGGCGCAGGGTGAGGGAGTAGCATTGGTTGGAGGGCTGGGGAAAGTGGAGGATAATTTAGCTATGCAATCAATGAAAAATGTGTTGAATTTAGTGGCTGTTTCAAGGCTTGAGAGGTTAGGATTGGGGCAGGAGTTGGTATTATTACCGGGGTTTTGAGGAGATGGATGTCCAGAATTTCTTTGGGATGTTTGAGTGCTTGGATTGCAGATTGTAGTAGTAGTTTTTGCGATCTTTTGTTATTGATTTTTTGGCTAGGTTACGGAGATGTTTATATTCTTGGAGGGTGCTGGGGATTTTTTGTTTTTGGTACAGTTTCCACTTTTTGTTTCGTTGATTCATTATCAGTTTAGTTTCTTGGGATAGCCCGGGGCAGGGATTAGCTTTGATGCATTTGGTTTGGAGAGGGGCTAGTTTATCAAGTAAGGTAAGAAAAGTATGGTTAAAATATGAGACAGCGTTATCTAGTGGGAGGCTTTTTAGTGGAGACCAGTCAGTAATATTAAGACATTCAGAGAAGATTTTGGGGTTGAAGGAAGCTAGGTTACGGGATTGCTTGAATAGGCGCTGTTTTTCTATGTGAGAGGGTAGGCGGTCTATGAAGGCTGGTAAATGGTCGCTTAGGGGTTCTGGTATTAGGTTCATAGGCTCATAGGTAGGTACTAGGCTATCTGCATAAGGGCATTTATAAGCCTAGCCAGAGTGTGTCAGCTTTCGCCACCTCATTGATTAATTAACTGAGCCTCTGTCAAGAAGAGCCAATGAAGTGATCCCAGGGGTGTATTGTCTGTTACCCATCCACTCGTCAAGGTTTCTCTTGAAGAGCGTTAGTGAGGGGCTCTGCCTAATTGAGTTAGGAATTTTGTTCCAAAGCATCGGGAGACTCTGGGACAGGAATCTATCCCTCCAGCATGTTCTATTTATTGTTATGGTGAGGTTTAGATCACTAGAGCGAGTGGCTCGCAGGGACGTGGATTTCTTTAGGTGAAGCATGTCTATCAATTTCTGAGTTGGACATGGCTTTGTAAGTCAGGCAGAGATCACCTCTGAGTAAGCGATATGCCACTGAGTACAGCTGGAGTTTTTCCAGTCGGGCTGCATAGGACATATGTTTGAGACCAGTAATCCTCTTGGTGAGGTACTTTGTGGTCTTTCCAGCTGTTGGAAGTCTCTTGTGAGGTACATCCCAAACGGGGTATTGTACTCTATGATGGGTCTGATGAGTGACGAGTAGAGGGGCACTATAACCTCTTTATTTCTAGATGCGAACCCTTTAGTAATTAGATGGGCTACATAGAAGGATTTCCTAACTACTTTGGCAATATGATTGTCAAAGGAGAGATTACTATCTACCTGGGTCCACAGATCTCTTATTACCTCTTCTGTATTAAGGGGGCTGCCACCTATGTGGTAATTCATGGGTGTTTTGTTTTTCCCCAAATGGGATGACTATGCAATTTTTGGCATTTAGCTTGAGACCATGACTTCTAGATAATAGAAGCGTAGTTAGTAGTAGAACTTGTAGGGGGAAGGTAGGCATTGTTGTATGGGTGTGTGAGGAGTGGTGTGTGTATGGGAGAGGGTGGAGTGTGTGTGAACTGTTGTGTGCATGGGAGTGGGAGGGGTTTGGTATAGGGTGTTTATGATTGGTGTAGGTGTTGAGGGGGTGTGGTGTGAGGAAGTATAAGTGTTGGTACAGTGGGGATGGGTGGGATTTGGGGGTAGGGTAGGGGAGCGGAGTGAGCCCGTAGGGCGAACAGAGCAGGATAGAGCAAAAGGAGAAACAACAGCAGAAGAAAGTATCAGTAACTGCCGTTTAAACAGTAAGGTAAGCAGTGGTAATTGGATGAGAAAATATAAGGGAGAAATAACTTACAAAGATAAATGTTGATCTTCTAATTCAATTAGTTTGTGCTTTGCAGAGGGGGTGGATTATTACCAGCCTTTTTGAGAGTAGTAGCTGGGATTTTAGATATTCAGTCAGTTTCAGAGAAATGAAGCCCTACTGATAGTGATGTTGTACTGGCTTGAGGTTGGTATGTGCTGCCACCTGGTGGTAATAGGGAGATAGCAGGCAAGAAAGGTGAGCAGGTTTCATTAACGGTGCACTATTAAATGTCCTAACACACTATGAAATTGTCTAGGACATAGAAGACCTGGAGGGGGAAAGTATTTATCGGTCTGTGGTAGGCTGCTGAATCACTCACACAGGAAGGCAGACATATAAGTTTTAGTAGGTAATTACATTAATTAATTTAAGGCAACATACATTCACAAAAGTTAGTTTTGGGGAGTCCTCACAGTAGCTCTATTGGCTCAGGCTAGCAGGCAAAATCAGGGAAACTTCTGAGGTTTTGCAGGAGGTAAACCTTTGATAGATTTAGAGGCAGGGAGGGAGCTTCCTGAGTGAAGAACTGTAAAATGAGAGGAGAGACACACTAGGGTAGGGTATACAGAAGTTTAAAATGTACAAGTAAGAAGGTAGGTGTAACTGAGGAATAATCAGTAGAGAAGGATTTTATGCAGGTTATTTAGTAGGTAAGTAGAGAGACCTAGGGATACATATAGAAGGAGGGTGTATATAGAGGGAGAGTGGTGTAAGAGGTATTAGTAGAAGGCAGTAGTATATAGTTATTGAACAATGCAAAGTAGGCAATGTATGATACAGGTTTGTAAAAAGCTTAATCACTCTACAAATCCAACTCTAATACAGTACCCCAGCCCATTTTATGAGTAAGGGGTTTGACAAAAGTAGCTAACAAGTAATTTAAAAACAATTTCAGGCAGACAAAGCACCTAAAATAGCAATGCGGAGCACTTTAAAACAAGCTAAATAGTAATATAAAAACAATTTCAGGCAGACAAAGCACCTAAAATAGCAATGCAGAGCACTTTAAAATAGAACATAACATGACAGAAAATAACCAGTACATTACATTATGCCAGGCTGACTAAACATTAAAATAGTATAGATATGTACAAGCAGAGCCTTAAGCACTATCTTAAAGTATCAACAAAGATGTCTGTACAAGGCTGGGTCTTTTCTCAATAATGTATTAGGATATCTGCTATGGCATGACATAGCATGAAGTAAAAGGAGAAAAATACACTATTTCAATAGACTGCAGACATTATCTGTTGGTGGGGCACTAAATGTAACCTTTAGGTACAGTAGTTAAACAATGTAGGCTGGCTGGATGGTTTGAAAAAGGCATTACTCCATTAAGCGAGTTTAAATAAATGTACGCATGGGCATTCATTAATGTGGTCAATGTTTGTTTGCTTTCACCGCTAAGGTAAGGAGCCTCGATAGGGCTCATACAGTACAAAAAAACTACCACTTAGTGAGTAGAAATTGGAAGTAAGTTATATGTGTGACGCCCTTAGGTTGGCGTTTTTACACTAGTCACCATGTAATTCACCATTACTCTACGACTACAGTAAATTGATGTTATAAACTCCGCATACAATGTTATATCAATTTCTGGGTGAGAGTACATACAGTCTTTTCTGTTGTTTATCTTTTATGACACCTGGTGGTTAGCGTACATTAAAGCTAGCGTTATACTGCAATAAGCGCAGTTATTAAAAAAATACCTTACTAGACTTATGTGAAAAAAGAACTAGCTCCAAGAGGCACCAAAAGAGCAGCAGGTTGATACAATCACCTCATCATGATTGAATTGCAATCATTCCCAGAGGAAGATGAGCATGGAGGGTCTGCAACACAAGAAGAACCACTGTCATCTCTAGAACATTGATATGCAGATAGGTCTTGGAAGGGGACCACATGCCTTGGACTGTCCTTCCTGACCAATACCCCCCACCCAAGTAGGGAGGAGTCCATGGTCACAGTGGTTTGGGGCAAAGGGGGTTGAAAGGGATGGTCGTTGAGTAGATCCAGGGACTGAATCCACCACCAAAGGGAGTCCCTGCAGACTTTTGAAATTCTCACTGGGAAGGGTAAGGGATGGTCTAAAAGTGACCACTGTACTGCTAGAGTCCCCTGCAGTACTCTCATATGAAGGCGTGTCATGGGGAGAAGATTTATCATCGCTGCCGTAGAATCTAAAGCTCTTAGCACCGCTTCGGCTGTTGGTAACTGGTTCTGAAGGATGTGTAAGACATGTTGCCTCAAGCTGCGTAACCTGTCTGAGGTGAGAAACACCTGTGATTGTATTGTGTCCAGCCATGCCCAAACAAAATTTACAACTTGGACCAGATGGACAGCAGACTTGCTCATGTTGATCGTGATGCCCAACATGTTGGCTAGCTGAAGAAAGGAGTCCCTAGCCTGATGTAGTAGATGCTCTGAGGGAGCGGTAAGGAGCCCATCGTCTAGGTACGAAAAGACCTGAATGCCCTGAAGCCTCAGGTGTGCCGCTGCTACTGCCATTACCTTGGTAAACACCCGGGGGGAGTGGTGAGACCAAAGGGGAGGACTCAAAATTGGTAATGATTGGCTCCCAGCCGGAAGCGAAGGAACCTCCGGGACCACCTGTGCATCTTGATGTGATAGTATGCATCCTGTCTCTGTCCTGTAGATAAGGCAGAATAGATTGAATCGTGACCATCAGGAATTTTGTCTTGGTTACTGACAGGTTCATCTGGGACAGATCTAATATTAGTCTGAGGCTCCCCGTCTTTTTTGACACTAAAAAGAACCTGGAATAAACCCTGGATCTAGACTGGTCTTGGGGGACCGGTTGGATGACTCGTTTTCTCAGTAGTGATTCTACCTGTACTACTTTTTCTTCCCACTGCATAGTGGAACATCCGGGAGGGTTTTGGTAGAAGGGGGTGTATCCCTGAAGGGAACAAAATATCCTCTGGATATGATTCACAACACCCACTGATCTGCAGTGATGGACTTCCATGCTAGTGGGTGAAGTGACGAACAACCCCCGACTGCCTCCAGAGACGGACAGTCAGGCAAGCCTTCAGGGTTGCTGCCCGGGCTTATCCGAGAAAGGTTCTTGGGACCCGATATTCCCTAGGAACCCCTCTGCTTCTAGGGTGGCGTCTGTCATACCTCCCCTGCCTCTGGGGGACGGTGAGTCCTGACCTTACCGGGAAAATGCCTAAGACTTTCAGAACCACATTTTCTTCTGGCCTCACTGGCTCCTGGAAAAGGACCTTTGAGGTGGGGCGAAGTGGACCCCGATGGCAGACAATGTCTTCCCATCCTTATAGCTCTGGACTAAAGTTTCTCTGACTGTCTTCCCAAAGAGGGAGGAATCATCAAAAGGGGCGTTGGTAAAAAACACCTTGAAGGGCTCCGAGAACTGATATAAGATGAGCCAGGCATGACACCGGATGACAATACCTGACCCCACTGCCCGTGCTCTCCCTCTGTGGCATGGGAGAGCAAATGCATGGACGTGTTGGGTACAGACTTTAGGGTGGCCATTCATGATGGAACATCTTCTTGTCCACTGCCGACATGGATCCTGGGGTTGACTCAGTGACTTCCTTGACCAGATCTCTCTGGAGTCGAATAATGTGTGCCATGTAGTTCACTGCCCTTACACAGAAGGTCACTGAAGCATAGACTTGCTTCCCAAAGTGATCCAACATCCTTGACTCTCGGTCAGGCAGATGGACCAATGAACTCTCCTGGGTGAGTTCCTTATTGGTGGCCACCGCCACCAGCATAGCATCTACAGGGGAACCCTTATGCCAGTGTAGTTTTTCAGTGGGGGGACTCAGGACCTTCTCCGGGCACTTGGGTATCAGCTCTACAGTGTCCAGCTCCTTCCATGTCCTAGATGTAATCAAATCCAAGAGTGGATCGGCAGGAGAGGACACCCAAGAGGTAGATGGGCCAGAGCCGAATGCCTCCAGAAACACGGACTTGTCGGAGGTCGGTTTGGGGGCAGACCATCCCCCTCTTTGGCGTAGGATTTCCATGATGTCTCCAAGGAAGACATTCTTGGGGGGTGATCTTGGGGAACCTTCCCCTTTATCCAGGTCTGTGTCTTCTGTGAGGGACTCTAGAGGAGAGTCCAAGTGCCTCCTTTTACATGTATGCTTGTGGGGGGCTCCTCACGAGGGCTCTCTGGGGAGGTCTCACAAGCGGGTTGTTCCAAGGTCAGAATGTTCTGGGGCATTACAGCTACGGGCTGACCCTGAGATGGCAAGATGGTCAGAGCTGCACTCAAGACCAGGGGGGTCTGGACAGACTCCAAAGATGAAATAGTCAGAGGCTTCAACCCTGTGAGAACCCTCTCCACCATGTTGAATGCAGAGGGGGAACAGACCTCCTGGGCTGAACTGATGGAAGACAGTACGCCCTGATCTGACCGGGGAGTCAGAGCTGACCCTCTATGAGCTGAGACACCAAGAGAGATGCTTCTCTCTAACAAGCTTGGAGCAGAGAACACACCCTCAGATCCAACCCCAAGGCTACGGGTCATAAAGGGTACCATCGGCACTAACCCCTCATCTCCGACCGTCCTCGGATCCAATGGCTCCGATACCATGGGTCAGATCAGAGAAGGAATAATAGGTCTGAAAACTGGTTGGAAGGCATCCGCTCTGGTCGGAGAAGGCCCTGGCAAGACCCCCATCTGGATTTGAGTGAGGATAAATCTCTATATCATCTTGTCCACCTCTGCTTCCGAAAGGCTCTGGGTGAAGTGGGAGGACATCACCGAAGTGGGTCAGGAGAGCCAGTGGGGAGAGGGCTTAGGGGGCGACCAGCTTACGATAATCTCAGACTCAGGAGAGAACCTTGGGGACCTGAGCCAAGGTGAAATAGGCCTGGAAACAGGCTTAGTCTTCAGTGGGGTGCCAGCCTCCGAGCGGCCAGGGGAGCACTTGCAAGGCCAGTCCTTCTTGACCTTATCCCCTTCCTCGAGCCTCTTGGCAGGAGGGTGAGTCCCGGAGGCTGAGGAAGGAGAAGATGAAGCAGCAGCCGCTGCTTTCTTGGCAGGAGAAGGTGGGACATCTGTCCCAGCAGTGGAGGGCAACAGGCCCTTCACAATAAGTCTGTCCCACCTGTCCTTAAAAGCTCTGGGGTTAAACCCAGCTCAAGTAGGACAGGGGGACTGGAGGTGACCCACCCCCAAACAAACCACACACAGAGTGTGGCCATCCGCCAGAGAAAGCTTATGGCCACTTTCTGTACATCTCTTGAACCCAGGCTTTGGGGCGTCTGCCATGCCTTAGACTGTTCAAGCCAAACACACACATAGACACACACACACGCACACACACACACACACACACACACACACACACACACACACACACACACACACACACACACACACACACAGAAACACTATCATGAGAAAGAAAGGAGAGGAGGAAGATAGAAAAGCCTACCAGAAAACAACTATGATACACCTGATGAAGGTGCAGAAAACGTTAGAGACAAGAAGGATAGCTAGAAAAGTATCAAAAATATTTTATGCTGTAAAATGCTATGGAACTTGGACCATGCTGCTTCCTCTCAGGCGGCAAATGAGATCTGAAGGAAGAAGGGAGACAGGGGCATTATGGGTAAGGGGAAGAGCATGGAGCTCGGAGCCGTAGCTGGAAAAATGGCCATGTCGGATCCAGTATGGATCCGAAGACCCACAGGTTGGAGATCATATGAAGTGAACTACTTCAGGTCACATAATTCAAGGTGTAAGTGGGTAAAGCATTACAGTTCCCCTGAACAATGCTGTGATAATGTTAGGTATTGCCAGCTATGCCAGGAGAAGTAGGGCAGTGGATGTGAAACATATGCTAGAACAGCTAGCTGGAATTCTCTGAAGAATTGTATGTTCTTGGAATATCAAACTGATTTGTAAAGCTACTTGTGTTAAAACTGTATCAACAGTGTGCCCTTTGGGGCAGAAAAGAAATGTGCATGCATTATTGTAACTGTATAAATGTATATATTGTAACAGAGGATACTGGAAGAGAATAGATTAATCTCAATCCACTTGACTTTGACAAATAGTAAGAAAGTCAAATTACTGGGCCTAGGCCATAAAGATGTTATCTCACAGTTTTGAATGCAGCCAGAAGCAAAAAGCATGTATTAGGAAGGTTCCTACATTGTCACTGGGGTGAACTAATTGCTACTCTGAAAGGGTGGAAGTCTGAAATTGGTTTATGACTTCCAGGAGCTGCAGCAGATCTTAACAAGGCTGTGTGTGTGTGTGTGTGCGTGTGTGTGTGTGTGTGCGTGTGTGTGTGTGTGTGTGTGTGTGTGTGTGTGTGTGTGTGTGTGTGTGTGTGTGTGTGTGTGTGTGCGTGTGTGTGTGTGTGTGTGTCTGTTATTGACACATATGTGACAAATCTAGACAGTGTATAGCAGTGTGGGGTTACATGGAAACCAGAAGTCAGATGTCCATATGTATGTGATGTCATTCTGTACAGAAATAATGTTTCAATATTAGGTGAGACGAAAGTCTCAGGGGCAGTCTGTTTCTTGGAACCTGACACTGAAGGATTACTGACCTACTTCACCTTGCCTTGCTCTATTAAGTAAGTAGGAACTGTAATTTTCTAGATCAGTCAGAAAAATATAGTGAGAATAGTTAAATATTGTTTTTCTGTAACTGTGTGACTCTTTTCAGCTGTGTTACATTTAATATTTCCTGTGACTGGCTCTGCTCGACAGTGGCACAGGAAAATAATTTTCTTGGGTGGCGAAAGCCAGGGTACTTTTGGCTAGGCTTATATAGGCCCTAGGGCCAATAGCCTAGTACCTACCTATGAACCTATGGTGTTTACTGTAAATAGATATTTTGTATTTTCATGTTCTTTTATTATGTATTATTAAATATATTTAAACATTTCATTGTGGCTGGTCCTTTAGAAAATATTTTAACTTTTGAGAGCACTTATATCTTTTGGTGACACTGTGGCCACTCAAAGTCTGGCTGTTTGGTCAACATTACCAATTGTATAAATATTAACTTCATTTAGTATAATTGGATACCTTTTTAAGGATCTTATTGTAACTGACTGGTGGTAGTGAATCTACCTTATAGTCTGGGCAAAGTTGGTAGAGTGGGTAATCTGTGCCAGCCTTTTCCAGGTGTGTGCGCGTGTGTGCGTGTGTGTGTGTGTGTGTGTGTGTGTGTGTGTGTGTGTGTGTGTGTGTGTGTGTGTGTGTGTGTGTGTGTGTGTGTGTGTGAAAATTAAATCTCAAAGAGTGTATGTGTGTCAGCTACTTGGAGCAGGGACACAAAGCACTGGTTTCACAGAGATGGTGCTGGAGGACTTAGTGTGGACACTCGGCTGAAGACTTAAGCCTACAGCTGTGGCAGTGTGGAGCCTTACTGGGGACCTGGGGAGTGGCAAAGAAAGAAACACAGGCTCCGGGATGAGTGTGTTTCCTGTGTGCTATTAAGGCAAATTGTGCTTGATGCAGACATCTGCATCTGGAAATACTGGGTGTATCCATTTCTGTTCCAAGTGAACATCCCTCTCCAGTGGCAGTGGTGAGGATTCAGGCTCCTTGATTACTGGCACAGAGTGGGGACATCAAATATGCCAACAGAAGAATTGAAAAGAACCCATCAAAATGACATTGAGGTAGATAAAAGTCTTGCTACAAACAGAGGACACTGCTCAGCAAAGATGAAATGAAAAAAAAAAAACATAAAATATCTCAATTTAACTTCTGTATGAGTCATCAGCCAAGATACATTCCATGTCTCAAGAAAAAGAAATCCACAAACAATAATTTTAGAACTCAGAATTCCCATTTTTAATTACTGTGATTGAATGAGATGTCAATAAAAGTAATATTGACTGCATAGCAACAATATAATAATACAAAACTGGCAAATGCTGAGGAGGGGGAGGATAAATAAAATGAAAGTTATGTGCTTACCATAACAATAAATCACTGTTGTCTCATTTTTGTTTGGTTCAATGTTTGGGTTGTTGGATTCAATTGGATCTGACCTTGGCACCTTTTTCTACAGCTGTGGATCAAGGCTCTGACTCCTCCCTTACCTATAATTCCCTCCTCTCTTCTCAGTTACCTCAGACTGCATTTGGTGATTTTATCCAAATTATTGATCTATTCCTTACAAGTGTAGAAATCAGTAAATGTCAAAGATTAATAGGCTGCTACTACCCCAGTAAGAATCAGAGGAATCTAGAAACAGACATGATCTTAGCTGAGATCACTACAAGCACTAGAAGTTGCAGATGACAATGTGGAAAGGGGAAGGTGGGAAGGATGTTGAACTGGATGAAAATGAGCCAACATGTTTCTATCATTATGGTAAGTACATAATTTTCGTATTGGGTGTTATCTATTTTTGCCTGATTCAACTTTTGAGACATATTCCCAAGCTGCCAGCAGGACACTTGGGATGTATCAAGGAAGGAGTACAATGGAACCAAAAGATGAATGTGCTCTGGATTGCATGTCTAGTTTGTAATGAGATATTAATGTGTGAACCATGACCATGTTACTGCTGCACAAATATCATCAATGGGAACTGTCCTCATGAATGCAGCAGAGGCAGCCATCACTCTCTTGGACTCAGCTTTTGGTTTCATATGCAGAAATGTCTGAGCTAGGGCAAGATGCATGACTGTGACATCACATGGGGGAACTGGACCTCTGACTGGGGGTTTTAGCAGAAAGCTTTGGAGATTTTAAGAGAGGCAATGGAGGTGTTATTATGCCCTATGTGAAAATTTGAGATGGTAGCCATTTGTACTTTAATAATAGAAAAACTAGATCCTTGTTGAAAGAGTTCTGATAGAAAGTCCAAAATCAATGGAAGAGGTGTGGAAAAAGCTTAAACCTTTTGAGGATACCCAGACAGAAAATTATTTTCCCTTACTCTGATAAATGTTTTTGGTTGAATGTTTTTGTGAGGACAAAATAATGTGAACCACCAATGCGGAAAGTGTGGTGTCTCTGGCTATCATCAGAGCTGAAGAAAGCATATGATAAACTTTAGGGCTTTTAGACCCTGTACAGGCAAGCCGGATGGGTGATTTAGAACATCCAGGCTGGGGTCCAATATCCAAGGTGGGTGTATTAAATGAGGCCAAAGGACACCCTGCAGGGGCCAGAAGGGAGCAATGAGGGTCACCTTTGTCTTACATCTCATGGTTTTCTGAATTAAATTTTGTCAATAGTGTTATGGGGGAAAGGTGTAATGGAGAATCCGGAGCCAAATGTGAGCAAGAGTATCTCTTGGTGCCTTTTACTGTGGAGGGATTAGGACAAAGTAACTGTTGTACTGTATGTATGAGGCAAAGAAGTCGCAGCAAGGCTGAAGCCAGAGGCTGAAAATTTCCATTGCCACTGTTTGATTGACAAACCATTCTTGAGGCAAAATAACTGACCTGCTCATCTTGTCTCTTTCCTTTTTTTTCTGTTTTACTGTTTGGGGAAGCTGAAGCTGGATTAGAAGTAGAAAACACAGTTAGAGAGACAGAAGATGAAGACCCTGCCTGAGGGGGAATCAATCCTTTTAAAATAAGTTTTTCTTTCCTGCCCTGAACAGCCCTAGACCCAAAAGCAGCACAAATGACACAGTCGGCTTGAAGGTGGGCAGAACCTAAATAATACATACAGATAGTATAGGTCTTGAGGAGGGATTTTGTGTCCCACAAGCTGAGCACTTTTTAAAACCTTGAGGTTTGTCTGACTTCAGAAAAAACTGCAACAAATGCAGTAAATTGTAATAATTAACATACACACTATGCCTAATCCTAAGAGAAAAATCCCACTTCTAATCTTATATCTAAGAAATAGTATAAGAACACTACTCAGAAAAAAAAACACACCAAAACACCTAATAGCTAACCTGATACTAACAATTACCCTAGAATATCCTAAAAGTACCTAACAACTTTATCATACAACTATGCTATTTATTGACTACACTGTTGTTGTTTGTCTTTCGGCTTTTTCCCGGTAAGGGGTAGCCACAGCGGAACTCCGGTCCGCTAATGAATGGCAGTAGATTTTTACGAAATGCTGAAGTGCCAGCTCGACGCCCAACCTTGAATGAATGCATGCCCATTTACGCACTCATGTCTTTCGAACGCTATCCTACACTAAGTATCCTAAAAGGGAGGAGTCGAAAATATCTAAAATATTAGAAAATAACACTTTCACTTATAGTCAAATGAAGAGCTATTGAACACATGTCTGGAAGATTCAGGCAGCAAATGAAATCTTAGCTAATTGAGTGGAGAGGAGGGATTTATGGGTAAGGGAGGAATCAGAGCCTCAGATCCACAGCTCTAGAAGACCTTATCGGATCAGACAACCCAGACATTGAATCTGATGAAAACAGACAACATCTAAGCAAATACTAAGCTTGAGATAGAATAATCAGCAGTGGGAAATAACTCGGAGAACAGACCAAATGAATTATACCAAAATGACAAGAAAAGGCACTAAATGTATACTCAGTATAACACAAATAAAAAAAAGTAGCCTGTGGCTATTTACAGATATGATTGTGTGTTACACAGCAAGATAGATCTGGAGAAGGTCCTTAGTAAAGATAAAATAAAGGAGTTAGGTACCCTGGAAAAGTTTAGATGCTGGCTTTGTAAGTCCTATTGGCCTTAATCATGAAGGTGATGAAGTTGGACCTCCCTCTCCCACATCTGGATTTACAGTTATTTTGCAAATTCATATATATACTACAACCTTGTTTCACTAGCAGTGACTGCAAATACAATGAGAAACCAGCTATAAATAAACACTTGGGTCAAATGGCTGTATTTCTATTATTCATTTGACTATTTTATAAATATTTCCTTTAAGAAAAATACAGCTGAATGTGTAAACATAGGATACATCCAGCAGACTGATACAAAAATAGGAAATCCTATAACTGAAAAGCTAAATGATGAAAGTGCATGAGGGTGGCATTACTGTGAATAAACAATCTGCTTTCAGTTACTTTGCTGGTGCAAATCCAGTTCACTGATTTTTCTCCTTAATCATGCCTGAAAGCAATGCTCCCATTTTTTTAAAGTCAGTGAAAAATACATACTATGTGCCTTACTAATGGACTAAAATGGATGTTAAAGACTCTTAAGACAGCAAATACTAAAGCATGATCTGGCAATTGCTGTTATGGCATGGAAAGAGCAACAGGAAATGGATCAAAGTAAACTGGTGTCAGATGTGTTGTCAGTGAATTAAAGTCCTGTTCCTTTATGGCAGGAAATACCCTGCCGTTATAAAATTATGCTTCACTACAGAAATCATGTTATATGCTGTCACACTGAAGAGTTATGACAGGTACTTCACCTTTCACTAGAAATACAAAAGCAATTTTTCAAGTTTTAAATTTTTGTTCTCTGGTACATCATAGGTACATCATTTATAGAGTCACTGGATCATAGGATAAACAAGGCAAGTTTGATCAGAGGCTATGTGTTTCTTGCCAACACCCAACCTAAGGCTGTATAGCCTTTTGCAAGGAGGGTTCTGATCTGCAGCATGCTCAGAGAACAAGCATAATAAATAAATAAGTAAATAAATGAATGAATGAGTCATTCTAATCTGCACGTGCTCTTAATGTGCAGGTGACCAAGGAGAGAGAGAGAGAGAGAGAGAGACAGAGAGACAGAGACAGAGAGACAGAGAGATAGAGAGAGACGGACAGCTAAACAGTGTCTGCTAAGAAAGAGATATTACATGTAAAGGTAAACAGCAAGTGTATGATCATTAATACCTGAAGATATATATTTTTTATAGGTTCATAGGTTCATAGATTAGTACTAAGCTAACTGCCCTTGCGAGCCATTTTAAGCTTAGCCAATTATCCCTTGTGAGACTCAAACCCTGCACCTTGTGTTTGTAAGACAGACACTTTAACCATTAGGCCACCCTCCCAACCTACTGGCAAAAACTATTCTAAAGAAGAAAGCAAGCATGATTAAAGCAGTTGATGTCACAGCTTGCTCAATCATTGCAATGAAAAATGTAGTGTAAAAAGCAACACTGAGAATCTCAATACCAAAATATAGAAAAGTGAGTGTGTCAAAGTTTGTTTAATGGACAGATTATAGCCAGGGTCACTGGTTGTCCTTTATTTGTATGGAATATGATGCTTGTCTAAGAACAGTTTATTTTACT